>NW_005843500.1:72983-77098 GCF_000455745.1 Alligator sinensis
GGCGGGGAAGCAGGGAACAGGCTCTTCCTACTATCTCTTTATTAGAGTCTCCCATTATTTTTCTTTTTAATAATGCTAATAAGATATCAAGCCATGTCTCAGCAAAAGTACCTAGGTGCCTAAAGCATAACTTGGATGCCTATCTTCTGTAATACAAAAAAAAAAAATCCTGCTCAGCTGTCACGTAACTCTGGAGGTATCTAAACTTACTAAGCACTTCTGTGTTTAGCCTTAGAGTTCTCTAGGTACCTGCAGCTGCAGTTCTGAGAATGCCCAAGTAGTCATTGCTTTAAAAAAACAAAACAGAACTATTCATCCTAATCATAGGTTGTGGTCTTTACACCTAAGGAAAGCAGAAAATGAGTTATTATTGCCTTGCAAATTCCTAAATAATTATATGATTTTCCATGTATATATTATGCCTGGAAGTGACTCACCTATTAGAACTTATTTAGGACTCAGTGACTGCATCTACACATGTGCTTTACTGTGGAGCTGACTAATTAGTTCCGTAGTAACGCATCACTATCTACACATGTGCCCCTATTAGGGTGCAATCAATTAATTAACTGCTCTAGGATAGTACTGTCTGGGACAAGTACTATCCTACAGAGGAGCAGTTACATCCAGTGAAACGCATGTGTAGACGGTGACAGGGCTGGCTGGGGCACTGCTGGCTAACCTAGCCCCACATTGGAGTACCTTCATGCACCAGCCAGCCCCTCCACAGCATTTTGAGCCAGGGCAGAGCAGCCCTGGACTGGGAGGCTGACCCCCAGTCCTGGGCGCACATGTAAATGCTACACTAAGGAGCAATAAATTCCAGTGCAAACTGTACCGGAGTTTATTGCTACATGCCAACTGCATGTGTAGATGCACCCAATTATGCCACATAGGCCCAACCATTTTGAGACTGATGCTGCTACTTCCAGTCTTCAGTGGAGATGGCGCCCTACCATCTACTGCCATAAGCCAATGTGAAGCATGCCCAGGACCACACACCTATCTATCTCGTCTCTGTCCCCTTAGGTGCACTTTGCACTCCTGTGGTGAACACAGGGAGCAGTCCCATAAATAGAGGCATTATAAGCCCTGGTACAATGCATGCAAATGATAAGGAACACTCTTTATGATCTATCCTGAATCACTTTGGTACAAGTCTGCCACAATTTAAGACCTAATAAACTGAGAATAATGTGCACAATGTAGTGTGTACTTAGTTAAGTTCTGAAGTTTCCTAAAAGCAGCATTCTTAGTATACCTGTATGTTAAGGGTTGCATCCTTATTTAATACAAAGTTAATTTTTATTAGCATGTATTATAATGTGGTTCCTGTTTGAAAATCATTAAGTTGTCACCAAATATGTTTATGGTTAGGCTGAATTTGCTTTACTCTGCTGGGTCATTTTAAAATTGTTAAAAGGAGCATTATATGGAAAATATGTGAATGATAAGATGAAATACTATTTTTATATCAGAAATATTATATTGGAAATTTACCCAGAGAAAATGTGCGCAGAGGAGCCATCAATGAGACTTATCAATATACACAAATAAACCCTAAAGAACCAATCCATGTGAGAATGGATAAAACATGGATAAAACTTCTGCTTTTGTAAAAACAAGACAGCCCCCAAACAAACCCTTTCTTTTTCTACATATGGCACATTTACATTTACATTTACATTTAAACTTTACATGATCATAAAATAGCATATCATTGAGGACTGGGTGAGAGGAAAGTATCATTGCCCAATGTATATATTTCATTCATAGATCAAAACATTGATTTCTGCAACTTGAAAAAAATAAGTTACTAAAGAGTAAAACCTCAAGACAAATTAATATTTGGACAGAGCCCTTGAAAATGTACAGTCACACTGAAGAGCAAAGCAATATACTATTAATACAGTACAATGATTGTTGCACTATTGCTTTTTTGCTACATCTTTTTCAGCACAAAGCAATGTACCCAAATATATATATTTCAAGGAATCACATATTTCTACAGACTAGCTCCTATTCTCATTGAAGTCAATGGTAAAACTCCCACTCACTTTGGTGCTACCAGAATGTGACCCCATCTAAAGTGACTTCATGTGTCAGAAATCTTTTCAATAGGAAAAATATTATATGAAAAAGCATGACGTGTGGCATTTCTCTCATAATCCAGTGTCACTGCCAGACAAAACAATGTAATCAGAGCATAATTTGAAAATCTGGGCCAGGATACTCGCCTGTTTATTAGAGGTACACCTTAGATTCCACAAAGTTAAATATTATAATTACATAGTACTTGGGTTGTGCAAAGCTGTAAAACTTCCTGTTGATGGAACAGAAGTATAAGACTATACTCTAGTTTCAGCTACACACAATCAACTCAGTACATTTCAGTTTCAGGGAACACCGACAGCAATATTCATCCAACTCACTAAAGTCAGCAGAGCTGAACCAGGAATGAATTTGCCCTGTTGGCTTCCACATGAATGTAAGTGACTCAGTTTAGCTAATGTGGATTTTAGGCACCAAGCCAGCAGCAACATTTTAAAAGGTGTTGATAAAATATCAAAGGCTAGTTATACTTTATTACTAAAACACCAACTTTCCAGAGCAAGTGATAAAATAAATACAGGCGCCTGTTGAGGCCAATTAAATTAAATATAATGGACCACACATGAAGACATTGGAAAGACCACTTTCTTCTGCTTCCTGCAGCTGACGCTAGATGAAAGGAATCACTTTCTGCAAAGGAGAGTTGGTGCCGTGACAAAATGTCTTCATGCCTCTGAGATGTAAGCGTCACTAGGTTCAATACCCCTCTGTATACATGCAAGCATAGATTACAAGCTGAGATTCATTTTTCTTAGTTCCTTCCAACACCAAGCCAAGGGACTAACCTGCCTGTTCGCAGGGCGGGCGGGCAAACATCGTCAACATCTTTTACCGACCTGCATCATGGGAGAAATACACGTTTAAAACAGGAAAAAAAAAAAAAAAGAAACGGGAGGCCTTGGGCTGAAAGCTTAGCTGCAAGAGGCCAAAAAAAGGGTGGGAAGTTCAAAGAAGTATATATAACATCAGGATGTGGCAAGTTAAAGCTTCCAAGGTTGAGAAGGCCAAGCGACTGGAAGGAGGGTTAGCGGGATGCTGGAGCCGTAGCGGTCCATGCGTTCGGGGGGGGGACAGGGGGGCAAGGCTATTCTGGGGGTGATTGCATCCAGTCATACAAAATGAGGGTTGGGAGGGACCTCAGGAGATCACATCTCATCCTACCCCCCGCTCAAACCAGCCCCAACTAAATCAACTAGATAATTGAAAGCCTCCAAGGATGGAGAGTCCACTACCCCTCGGGGCAGCCTGTTCCTGGCTTCCCCACCCTTCTGGGGGGCCAGTGTGCAGGGCAGGGGGAGGAGGGGGTCTCCCATGGCAGAGAAGGCTCCTGGCAGCTTATCAACACGGGGGTCGGGTCAAACCCAGCTTCCCCCATGCCTGCAAGGGAGAGAGAAGGAGGCTAAACCCAGCTGGGGCCTGAACCGACCGCAAAAGCGATAGAGACATGGGAGAAACCCCCATCGGGGCATCTCCGCTGCCCCACGCGGCGCTCCTTACCCCGCGCGGCGATGCGATGCGATGCGATGCGATGCTAGGCCCGGCGCCCCCACCGCTTTGGGGGGCGGCTGCGTGGGATGGAGGAGGCGGCCCCGCCGCCGCGGCAAAGCTGAGCTCCGTGGGGAGCCCGCAGCCGGCTCGCCCAGGCGGGGAGGAGGGAGCGGGGGGTGTCCTGCTCTGGTCCCTCTCTGGTCCCTCCCAACCCTCCCCCGCGCGGGGGCTGAGGAGCGCGTGTCCCTGGACCCCACCGAGTTCCTCAGCATCCAGCCGGCAAAGGAAAAGGGGGAGAAAGAGGCGACCCGGCGGGTCTCGCAGCCACACAGACTCCTGAGGCTGCAGGCGCCCCTCAGAAAATGCCAGCTCCCCGCTTTGTCAGAGCTGGGCCAGGGGGCCCGTCTTCAGAATAAGAAGAGAAGCCCTGCCATTCCCCCAGCCAGCCCTGCGCCCATCGAGCGCACTTTGGCATCGCACGGTGGTCCTCTGCTTAGCATCCCCCCTCAGGGCCT
>NW_005843500.1:77120-84676 GCF_000455745.1 Alligator sinensis
CTCCCAGCCCTGTTTTCTCTTTACCTGAACCCCCAAATCAACCCATTACCTCCCCCCCGACCAAAAAAAACCCCTCCTCGTGTGTGCTATGGTGATCCAGCACAAGCCACTTCTCCACTCAAAGCTCCATTTCTTGCATGTTACACCCCTGCCACCCTTTTCTGGTGCACAGCCCTTTGATAAGAAACTGGGGTTTTAACCAGAACATCAGCATGGAAGAGACCTGGGTCATCTGAGTCCAGTCCTCTGCTATTACAGCAACTATTTTATATAACCTTGATCATCAAGCTCCACCCTAACCGCTCAACATAGGTAGGTGACAAATCACCTTTTACACCACTGCAAGTAGCAGCCCTGCCTCCACTGTGAAGGGACCTTCCTCTTATCCCCAAGTTAAGAGGGTTATGTTAACCTTATGTATCAAACAGACATGTCACACACCAGCAAAGAACGGAGCCTGAAAGGGAGAGCGAACTGGGTCTGACCAAGGGTTTTCTCCCACTGTTCCTCTCTCAATTGCAGCCTCCAGCATTTAAGGTCTAGACAGCTCTAATTCAGAGGCTGTATCCCTAACTCCTGTGCTCAGTAGCTACTCCCGTGCTCAGTAGCTACTCCAAGAATATGTCCAATTTCTTTTTCAATCTAGCTAAGCTGTCAGCTTCCACAACATCTGGTGGCTGTGAGTTCACACTTGAATTACATGGTCTGAAAGCCCACACCTAGCCAGAAAGCTTTTGACTCTGGATTCCTATTTGAAATCTCTGGCTGCATCCAGATAAGTGCGGATGTTTGTTTCCTTGTGCCGCTGCTACTTCTCTCTGGGGAACACCCATGCCACACGCGCTCTGGTGTTCGGCAGATTACCCCAGGTTGGGTAAGGGAGGCTGGGGCTAGCAACCGTGCTGGCCCCAGCATCCTTACGTAGGGTCTTTGGGGCCTCCTGGGGCAGAAGGAGCGTGGCTCTGGCTGGCTAGGCTCCAGTTTTGGGCAGCACACACTGCCACCATATGCACCACCCTGCTTTTTTTGGCATGGGTTTCTTCATCTCCTGGGGTCAACTCCCCACACCTTGCACTGCAAGGTAGCAACATGGGGAATGCCTGCATGTGCAGGGTGTGCTGCTGCAGACAGGTCTGTGGTGCCACATACTGCACGTCTGCGCTTGTCTGAATGCGGCCTCTGGGTTCATCTTGTGAATCACGCTGGTGCTCCTAGCAGGGACTACATAGTACAGCACCTTTGAAAGGATCTCAAGGCACCCCAGGGTGCTGCAGCACACTGGTTGAGAATCACTGTTCTAAACCCTTAGCCCCCACCCATGGACCAGCACTGCAAACATCAGACTGCATTCAAGAAAGACTCCAGCCCGAGCAATATGTAAGGGGCTCCTAAGCTGAATAAGCTTCTAAACTGAATAAGTTTAGGGGTCCTATGATACCCAAAACTTGTCTAAATCTCTCCCAACCATACCACAAAACTCTTGCCTCAAATCTGAGTAAAGAATTGAGGGTATAGCAATGATCCAGTTATTCTTGGATCACCCCGATTCTGCACCTCTTAGTCTTGAAGGAGCCAGGATATATGCCCTGCCCTGGTCTGAACCTCTTTTTCCGCTCAAAGTACAACCTCATGCCGAGTCCTGCACCCTCCTGTCCATGCTGCAGACACTCCTTGAATAAGAAATTGGCTCTGAATGGCTGCAAGGGACAAAATATTCTTGGCTCATTCTGAGTCAGACATCTCCCTGTTTGCTTCCGAAGCAAATGTGGAGAAGTGGGTGGAGGGTGTACTACTATGTAGGGAGTTGCACAGAAAAGAAACTTGGTGACAAGAGGGGGGTCCCTTCACAGTGGAGGCAGAGCTGCTACTTGCAGTAGTGTAAAAAGTGATCTGTCATCTATGTATGTTGACTTGTTAGGGAGGAGTTGATGATAGAGATTATACGAAATAGTTGCTGTAATAGCAGAGGACAGGACCCAAATGACCCAGGTCTCTTTCATTCTTATGTTCCCATGAAACCCCAGTTTCTTATCAAAGGACTGTGCACAAGACCTTGTGCTAGTGGGAGGGGTGTAACATAAAAGAAATAGAGCTTTGAGTGAAGTGGCATGTGCTGGGTTCATCATAACAGCTTACAGTTTCATAAATGTGACCCCAACTAGTCATTTGTATGACAATTGATTCATTTACAGATAGTCAGTCGGACAGTTGCTTATTCAAACTGGAAGGAGGTGGGAGATAATGAGACAGGGCTTTAGGGAGAAAAAGCTTTAGAATGAGGAGCATCACGTCCTCATTTCTCCAAACAGCTTAGCTTTTAGCTGGACATTCCACTTAGGTCAAGATGGCTTTTTTCATTTATGTGGGTTGAAATCCCAATTTCTTACTGAAAGATTGCTTGCAAATTGGAGAGCAGGAAGGAGGGTGTGACACAGACCAGGACTTTGCACCAAGTCAAAGCTTTGGGGCAAGTAGCAACACATCCTAGAATCTTCATAATGAACAAATGGTTCTGTGGGATGTCTTCTTTGAGGTTACTCAAGAAACATTTGACCAGTCAGCCTCGTAGCTAGCCAAAGGCACCTGCTTATTCAAGGAAAGCTTGCAAATGAGATGGTGTGATGGGTGGTGGATGTGTGGTACTATTCATCGCAGAAACATTTCTTGCATGAGGATATGATATTTCCCAGCTACTTCAGAACCATCTAGTAGTCAGCCACATGCAATTTGGAATGATCCAAGAAGTCCCATTTATAGTTCCTCAAATCTCAGTATGTAGTTAAGCGACAGGTATTTTCACCACATTTTTAAACAAGTGGAAACAGTTTGACCTCTAGCTTTAACGTATATTGTTATAAAATTCAATCTCTGATTTTGCTGAAATCTTGGAGAATCTGAATTTGCAATGAATTTGTTTAAAGAATTTTTGTCAATGTAGTTTTAAATTTTTTTTGGCCCTTGAATAAGAACCTGGGAATAAAGAATGGACTTCAACCTCATGATGTAGTTGTAATCTACAAACCCTCATGCTACCCTACCTTCCTTTTTCCAGAAGTTCAATTACAGGGTAGGAAAAAAGAGAGCTCCCCCTGCTCCCTTTTTGTTATTAGAAATTGCTCAAAATGGTGTAATGCTGATCTTGTGCAAATCCCAACACAAAAAAACAGAGCATTCTTTGCCCAGAAATAGTGTTGTAAGTCCTGTAAACAATCTTTAGCAGTGGTCAAAATATGATGCTTCTGGGAAAAGCAAAAAAATCAGCCCCTAGTGCACTGAACTGCTTATGCACTGGTATAGGTGGGAGAGGACTGTGCCTTCCAGACCACTCCAGAGATCAGGGGACACCCAAAGCCTGAGATTTATGCTGTAGCATTTATTATTACTATGCCACCAGAATGCAAGTGATGCAAGCGTTCTTAATCACAAAATCATCCAACCACTTTTAACATCCCAGGTAGAAGCAAATTTGTGATCAACTGTTGAACTATAGGGATCAAAACTTTTGTGGAAGCAAATATGTGCAAATTACAGCAATATGGCTATTGTTTCACAATTGCAGAAGACATAACATGAATTATGCTTTACAGCACAGGACCATAATTGTTATCAACAGGAAAACAGACTTATGAAGACTATCTATCTGTGCCCCCCCACGAAATTGGCCCCGACGGTGGGATGCTGGCGGCAGAAGTGCTGCCGATGGAAGTCCCCCCCGGTTGCTGACTGGCCACTGGTGGACCCCCGTGTCCCCCCCCACCGCTGTCCCCCGGTTACCGGCTGGCCACGGGGGGACTCCCCCCCCAGTTGTGTTCTGCTGGTGCTCCCCAAGACTCAGGAGGCACCAGTCACCCATGGAAGAAATACTAGTGGAGAAGAGGATCAGAAAATGATTCCACCCGAATAAGAGGTAGCTGTTACCTTACATGAGATTCACCATCCCAGGAAGACAATAGGAAATGGCCTGGATATTATTCTTGCAAGCTCTTGTAAATGGCTGGTCCTAAGCAGATGGTCCTTCTTATCCTGCTCCTTTTTTGCTGCTTTTCCAGCTACCTATGCTGATTTCACTGAGACTCTCATTCAGTGACTGTGACATTTTTTGGTTTAAGTCTAGTGTTTACACCAACTTTGAAGAAGGTTTTCTTTCCAAGACTTCAAAAACAGGGAATTATTAACTATATTGCAGAATGTTCCTGGTTTACCATGCTTCTCTTCCAAAAATCACACATGTTCATATTAACTTTCCTTGCCTAGGATTAAATTTGAGAACTGGCAGTACAAATATCACTGTGTTGAATGTGGTATGAAATCCTGGCTATGGCAACAGGCCTGCCTGTGTTCCTGAGGTTATTATATCATGCGTAAGTGATGGATCTATTCAGCATCAGTACAGGGACACAAAATGGATACATCACAATGGATGCTATGCACATTTAGATTTACTGGTTGTAACTGTGCTGTTTCTCTCTTGAAATAGAAGCCCCCAATGTTGTCCTGCCCATAGTGGCAGCCCATACACAAATAAACATGAACATAAATTGGTATCAGTCAGCCTGCATAAAGTTCTTCCTCTGTTCTAAAGAACTCTAGAACTTACCTGTCATGTTTATTTCCTCTTCCAAAGCCATCTCCCTACCTGGTTCTCACAGCACTGCTGTCAGTTTGTTCCCAACACTCTTGCTCACTGGTCAAAGTAAAATGAGAATTCAGGTGAATGTAGAACCACTGTAGCCAGGCTCCCTTGTGCATCTCTTTCAGCACCTTGCATTGGTTTATGAGCTCCTCCGCAGTCCTGGTAAAAGATTTTTCTTCATCTAATGAGATATTTAAATAGATCATTGATGCAGTGTTTCTGTCTGCCAGCTTTTAAAAGTGTTTCGAGGTCTGCTTAGTAGCAGCCTGCACAGGGACCTGGGAGCACTGGAGATGTGATATAGATATACTCTGAAAAGTCACTGGTTGTGAAACAGAATCTGGGGCCGTGACAGACACTACAGACCCATAGACATAGGCAGCATGGTCTAGTGAAAAGGGATGAAGTACCCCAGAGTTCTTCTCTCAGTTCTCCCACTCACCAGTTGTGCACCCATTGGCAATTCACTTTCATCTCTTTCCCCTCCAAGCCCTTGTCTAAATTATAAGTGATATGAGGTAGAATTGGTCTTTTAACAGGAGTATCAATCACACTGGGGCCCTGATCTCAACTGGAAAAAGGAGACAATACAGCAATAAAAATAAATAAATGTTGTGTAAAAGTCTGACTGAATTCAGTAGGATTCCCTGGGCACAAACTTGACCTATCCAGGTCAAGTTTCAGGATCAGAGCCTAAGGGCGTACCAAAAAGTGCAAAAAGATTACCATTCATAGAAAAGCCAATTGCTTGCCCATGTCTTCTGAATGGTTTTGCTTGCCAAAACCCACTTTGCTTGTTAATAGTGTATGTATAAAACTCACAGACCAAGCACTGGCAGCACCACCAGGATGTAGCAAGGACAGCAGATGGCAATGGTTTCCTACCTGAAAAGCCACATATATCCTGTGATTGTGCTGTGACACGGCAAGTAGAGGTCACCACTATAAAAAGCCTGCCTAGCCCCCAGCCATGGGTCTACAAGTCCTCAATGACAAAACAGGCAAAAGATGTTAGAATCTCAATGGTTATGAAGGTCGATGTAAGCTGCAGCGGAACAAGATCCCTAATTGTCTTGGTCTCCTTGCCATTGGATCAAGGTCCTGTTCTGTCAAGAGCTGTTTGGAAGCTGATATGCAGCAGCTTCTCCAAGATAAAAGAAGTCACGCACAGGTGTCTCATGAAAACAGGTTTTCTAGCACCACATTCCTTTTATTTAAAATATATATTCCCCCCTTTCTGAGAGTGGAAAAATGGATAGAAGGGGAAATACAAAACTGAAAGTATTCCCCAGACACTTCCCATTTTTTCCTGTCTTTTTCCAATGCAAAATGGGAAAGGTAACAAAGGCAAGAGGGAGGTATTTATCATAATTTTAAAATGAAAATTATTTAATATTTTTAAATATTTCAATTTCATAGAAATGGAAATGTCAACAAAATAAAAACTCTATCAAAACCATTTTTCCAAGAAAATGTAATTGTTGTTGCCTGTATTATTCACTAAAAACATTTTGACCAGCTCTAGCATTAATCCCATTTTATAAATGGAGAGAAAAGCAAAAAAGTTAACTGAGGACATGTGTCCACCACAGCAGCAGAGAGCTCAGTCTCACTGCCAGGAAATAACCCCCTTACCCACTTCCACTGTGCTACACACATCAAACCAAGAAAGAAGGCAGCAACAATGCTGTGAAAGCCAACAGTCCAGAGTATGCTGGAAACACAAGTTTTAGGCACTGTGAGGAGGGGAACCCAGAACATCCTCACCAAGTCATTTCCAGGGGTTTTGGCAGATGGAGCAGGAGCAGATGTTCATATCTTAGCCCTTCAGATGCAAATTATCTCTCTGCTGCCCCAGTGTGGACATATCCCAAATGACTGAGCAACTTCATCCATGTTGTAACAGGAACCTGTAACAAAGTTAAAAAATTAAATCCATGAAACAGATTCCACCTATTGCTCTGCTCCTTTGTACCTCATGAGGTTCCTTCCAGGCCTACTTGACTATGATCCTATGATCTCATTAATTGCAGACAATCTAGCTGTGCCATAAACTCCTTACAGATTAATAACTTCCAAAGACTCCTTAGCATAAATAGAATAGAACATATCAGTAGAAGAAACCACAATATGCATCTAGGTTACAGAAAAAAAGTATGATGTTCTATTTCAGATACCATATATGAGCAATGAGGTCAAAACAATATGGTAATGGATACCACTGGCAGAGCAGAGTTAAAGTTGTGCACATACCTTTGATTTGTGCATTTCCTAATTTATGAATCAGTAGTTGTTTAATTCAAACATCCTGATGTAGGTCTTCAGTTGAATTAGTATTTTATTTTTTATAGTTACTTCCTTAATACCCTAGGATAAATTCTTCCTTTGGTATAATTATTGTCATCATTCCTCTTTCTTACATATAATGAATTTCAAGTAAAATATATTATGAATTGCATTTCTTGGTTGTGAAACTGGGAAAAGGGAATATGCTTCTATAAATGTCTAGATGTACACCACTTAGCATGCATAATGATGGAATTGCTATTAGAATTTATTATATCTAACTTCATCCATTTGTCTTCCTTTCCTGACTCCTGAACTTATATATAAAAAATTCTGAGCCTAGTATTTTAAACTTCTTCATCTTGCCTACAGTAGAGGAAATGCATTAAATAAACATATTTCTGTGAGCAGCATTAGTCTTTGTTTATTTTTATTCATGTATTTGATTTATATGCTGCCCTTCCCAACAAAGGCTCAGGATGGCTTACAATAAGAAAACAGAACAACTTAAAAACAGGAAAGTGACAAGAATATCAAGATAAAACAGAGACACCATAAAGAACACAGATTTCATAGATTTCTAGAGCTGGAAGGGACCTGATAGATCTTTGGATCTGACCCTGCTCCAGGCAGGAAA
>NW_005843500.1:84707-93811 GCF_000455745.1 Alligator sinensis
AGGTAACCCCAACCAGAAGCATGTCTAATCTCCTCTTGAACATCTCCAGCGCAGAGGAAAGCACTACCTCCCTTGGAAGCCCATTCCATATTTTGGCAACCCTTACTGTAAAGTATTTCTTCCTTATGTCCATTCTAAATCTATTCTCCTTCAGTTTGTGGCCATTATTTTTGGTAACCCTGAGGGGCACCCTGGTAAACAGAGTGTCCCCTATTCCATGCTCCCCCGCCCACCAAATGAGTTTGTAGGCAGCCACAAGATCTCCCCTCAGCCAGCCTCTTGTGGAGGCTGAAGAGATTCAGATCCCTCAGTCTGTCTTCATAGGGTCTTACCTGCAGGGCTTCAACCATACGAGTAGCCCTTCTCTGAACCTTCTCAAGGTTATCCACATCCCTCTTGAAGTGCGGCGCCCAAAACTGGATGCAGTACTCCATCTGCAGCCTCCCCAATGCCGAGTAGAGGGGAATTATCACTTCCCTAGACCTGCTCGTGATACTCCTGCTGATGCAAGAAAGAGTGCGGTTAGCCTTGCTTATTACCCCGTCACACTGGCAACTCATGTTCATTTTTGTATCAACCAGGACTCCAAGACCTCTTTCCCCTGTTGTGGTGCTCGGAATGGTACCCCCCAGTCTATAGGTGTGTTGGAGATTCTTTCTCCCCAGGTGCAACACCTTGCATTTATCTTTGTTCAGTTGCATCCTATTCTGATCTGCCCACTTCCCCAGTCTCTCCAAATCAGCCTGAATTCACTCCCTGACCTCCAGTGTGTTTACTATGCCCCATAATTTCATCTCACCCTATATTTGTTTGGTACATGCTTGCCCAAACAGGAAGACCTTACAATGCTTCTGAAAGATATCCAGGTTCAGGCTGTAGCAAGCCTCAAATGTAGGGGTTGGCAAAATATGGCCCTCAGGCCTTATCCAAGGCCCATGGATAAATTTTGGGTAGACCCGTATCACGTTTGTTAGCATGTTAGCAGGTGTTATGTTGATTAAGCGTGGAAACAACATAAAGGATGGAGAACCACTGCTATGCGTGGCCCCTCTGGCTACTATGCCTGCACGTGTGCACCAGAAGGCAGCAGGGCCCAATGTTTCACCCCTGCCCTTGCCCACGGGAGGGGAGCAGAGCTCTGGGTGCAGTCTGCAGCAGCCAAATGCAGCGGCAGGGAGAGCTGTGGCATGAGCCCTAGGGCCTTTTGTGCATGGATGGAGTGAGCAGCTGGACATGAAGCAAGTGATGATGGTGTGAGTTGCCACAGCTGCTCCGCCCAGCTCTGCAGGGCCCCGCAAAACGCGGGGCCCGGGGCGGTCACCCCAGTTCACACCCCCTATTCCCCCCAAATGGCCCTGTCCACATCAGCTCACCAAAACTTGTGAAGTGGCCATCCAGCTCAAATAATTGCCCACCCCTGCTCAAGAGGGAGAGAGTTCTGGAGCTGAGAAGTAACTGCAGAGAACAATGACCCACATGTTCTTGCCATGCACACTTGGCGTACTAATAGTACTTGTAGGAGGTTGCTCTCAGTTGATATTAGGGATCACAATGTAGCATAAGGGAGATGGTGGTTCCTTAGGTACATAGGGCCCAGACTGCTTAGGGCCTTATACTTCCAAACCAGCACCTTGATGGAAAGCTATTGGAGCCAATGAAGACTCTGGAGCACTGACCTTATGTCTTCCTGATGATCCACCCTCATAAGAAGGCAGGCCACTGCATTTTGCACCAGCTGCAGCTTCCAGGCAGTTTTCAAAGGCAGCCCTACGTAGAGTTCACTGCAGTAGTCTAGCCTTGAGGTTACAAAGGCACAAAGAATGGTGGCCAGATCAGAGTCTGAAAGGAAGGGTCACAGCCTTTTCTCCAGATGGAGCTGGTGAAAGGGGCTTCTAGCCTTCGTTGCCACCTGAAAATTCAAGTGCAGCAAAGGATGCAGGAGCACCTCAACGCTCAGAACCTGAGTGACAAGAGGAGGCTGAGATGGGTATCCCAGTTTCTCTCCCCTGACCTGAAAGTCAAGTGGTCTGTCTACCACTAGCACCTGTCTAGTCTGGATTCAGTTTCAAGTGCTTTACTCGCATCCAGTCCCCAGCTGCAGCCAGGTACTGGGAAGACTGAGACTGCATCTCTACACTGAATGGCAGTAAAAAGAAGCCAGTTTATCTATAGATGTGTATCACCGAAAATTTTAAATGTAGGGCCTGATTCTCATCCACACTAAGGCCATTGAAAACCACTATGATAACATCAACACACTTTATGGTAATTAATCCTTTTTTAAACCCCCTTTTTATTTTCCCCTGTTAGTGTAAGTAGAAATCAAACCCCTAACATGTTATCTTTGTAAAGTACTTTTTATTCCAAGTTGTTGGGGTTTTTTTTTACATCACCATCTAAATGCCTTCAGTTGCAATTTTGGTAGAATCTAAGCAACTAGACTAATTCCCAATAAATTAAGACAGAGAAGAGATAAAAGAGATGCTCTCTTACACTGGGAATTTTTAAGAAAAAATGTATACAATGTAAGATGGATTTATTAGTGAACCTATACTGAATCACTAGCTTCCTCAAAGAGGAATTTGTGAGAGAGCTTCAGAAGAACTTGAGAAGTTGGGCAGTTCTCTGAAGCTGACACAATAAACATGTTTGTGGTGGAACAAATTAAGTGGGAAGACAAGTGCCATGTGCTTAATGACAAAGAAAAGCATATTGGCACTTAGGACAAAAAATACAGAAGTTTTTAAAGAATAGGTCTTTTCTGTAAAAATGTGACTCCTGGACGGTTGTCGCGGGCACTGAAACAGTTTGATTTAGGGAGCAGCTATAATTTAGATACCTAACATTTGCAAGCTAAAAAAGGACAGTGAATTGGCAACTAACTCATTTGGGTCAGTTACTCTGTTGCTTTTTTCTCCTCCAAGAAATGAACATCTCCTCCCTTTGCTCTATATCTGGAAGTGTTCCAATATGCTCACCAAATTATAGTGGGGAAGAACAGCAATCTTGCCTAATTTGAAGCTATATACTGTCACTTATTTTCATCAAAGCACACAAAAATACAAAATCACAAGCCATGCAAGGAAAAGCCTAAAAATTTCCATACTGATATATCTAAATCATTTCTTGATTGTTTTTCAAAGCACATTTATTTGACCAATTGATAACAACAGAATTCACCATCCACTAATGAACAGTCTTACCATAATATTCTACTAAAAAGATCATTGGATGTACAGTACTTACACTTTTAGGGCCAATTTTCTATTGGCATCAATCCACCAATCTTACTGGAAATTTATCAAATATAATTTTAATACTACTCCCAATCACATGTTCTGCGTGGGGCTTCCTCAAAAATTAGTTGGCAACCTCAAATAATTAGCTCATATGACAAATTATTACAAAAGCATTTTTCAGTTGGTAATAGCTTAAGTTGTTTTAGGATACATTCTGTTTAACCAAATCCTTTCAAGCATGTAAAGGAAGTTTCCTGTATTTCTGGCCATCTTTACATAGCTTATAACATTGCCTGATATCATACTTCAATATTCCATAGTAAGGGGCTGTTGAAAATTTCCTGCCTACACTTTTTCAGGGGAACATCACGTTTGACTAGATTATTTTTTTCTTGAACAGTGTCTTTATTCTGCAGAAAGTTTTAACTTTTTTGCGGAAAATCTGCACATTTGGAAGGCTAAACATTTTTAGTCTTCAACCAAAATCTGAAAATTTCTATTTGGAAAATGGAAATTGTCAGTCAAAACTATGTTATTCGAATGAACTAGAATCTGTAAGTTCCATTTGTGTCAGTATTAAATCCACTGCAGTGACTCATGGCAGCTGCAGCATGATGGAAATAGTAAAAAATAGATAGGGGCTGCTGTATACAAGGGGTAAGTGAGCTCTAGAAGTGAAAGGTCTTTATAGAGTCCTGCCAGCAACTCCCTTATGGTGAATGCAAGGGAGCTTCAGGTTAAGTGGCTTTGCTGGTTGCTATGGTGGCAGAAAAACCACCTCCCCCCATGAGTGTCAGCCATTTTGAGATTTAAAGGTTAAAAACAACATCTTGAGTTTCACTTGGAAACTCACCAGCATCCAATACAGCGGCACAGATGCAATTGTGCAGTCAGTGTGACTTTCCATTCAAATACGCCTCTGAGTTGTGCATGGCTTCAGTGTCCCAGATGTAACTCAGTTTTGAAATGTAGATCCAGGGAGAATGAAAGTAACTTATTGTGTAAGTGACAAAGATATAGGTAAGCATACATAAGAAACCATAAGAAATGGTTAAACTGATAAGCACCAAAGGAAAAGAGCCTTTTTAGCCCTATCAGCTATTTCAATACTCAACCCAGGAGCAATAGGGCAAGCAGTTGATGTACCATATCAGCTTCCCACTCCCCTAATTTTCAATTAAAAGTCTGGTGACAAGGGAGCATGGTGAACTACAAGACGTTTTAAGGGGTGAGAGTGACCCAATGGCCAAAAATTTGGGGAACCACTGGTCTAGCCAAGTCCCTAAGCCAAATAATTTGGCGACGAGTAGTATATGCATTCTCTTGGGAGTGCTGTAGGTGCTCACCAATTCTTCTTGCCAGCAGTGTATCCATCTTATCACTGAGGAACAGGAATTTATGATCATTACATGTCCTACTGGACAAAGGGCTCCCAAATAATGCACCAATAACATTTTTTTGGGCTGATACCAATGGCCAATTATTGATGAGCTATACCTGCTGATACTGATCTGATTGCTGATGTGCAGCCCGGCAGCTTGGAGAACAGCATCTGACTGACAAGTCTGTTGGGGGAAAGGGAAAGGGGAAGGGGGCAGATCGAGGCCACTGCAGTATAGGGAGTGGGACTGGGACAGGGGCAGGCACTGCCCAGCTGGGACAGAGTGGGGCATGGGACGGAGCTGCGAGTAGCTTGTCTGGGGAGCACAGAGAAGGGGAGGTGGCTCACACTGCCGCGTGCACGCAGGGGAAGGCACAGAGGGCATGTGCTCCCCCAATCTGTGCATGGGGCGAGGGTGGACTGCCCACTTGAGACCGGGGATGGCACTGGGCCAGGGCTGTGCTCGGGGCAGGCAGCAGTGCTGGCACCATTGTAATAAGGTGCTACCATGAGTTCTGCATGAGTATATCACTTTTAATTGAAATAGTATATGGTTTCTTTTACTGTGCTACATCTTCCATTTATTACACAAGACATCAAATGCTGAGTGTCTATCCACAATTATATGCTTAACGCTGCTTTGTGTCGTTTCCAATCGGCAAAAGCAGTTCTGGGAATTAGACTTGCCTGCTCACTGCTACTCTTTCTGCAAAGAGGGGAAACAAATTAGAGGGAACATTGCTCTGACTCATGCCAGCAGGCACTCAGTAGACTGAAAGAAATATACTTAGCAGCTAGGGATGGAAACAGGCCATACTTTGCAGCAGTCAATTAGCAAAATAGAAGTACCGATCCTATTTAAAGCTGAGCTTCTTCCTCCCACCTTTTCTTCCTCCCACCTTTTTTCCCTCATAGAAAAAGGACTGGACAAGAAGTAGGAGAGGGCAAAGGTAAAATATTAGGAGGCTGAAATGGGAGAAGATAAAAAAAATTGGTGAACCAAAGCTGCTTGCAGTGGAAAGATTGACTAGCAGAGTTTGACCGCTACCTAACACAAAGCTCTTTAAAATTCCTCCTAAAAATAAATCCGTTTTAATATGCAATGGATCTACAAGTAAAATATTCAGCTAGGGTAAACTGGCATAGTTCCAGGCCAATGGTGTTCTGCTGATTTACACTATGTATACAAATGGGCTGTTTGAAGGGAATACAGCCTGCGTCCAGGAAACGAGATCATTTTTTTCTTGCTATTTTTTTTAATCTTCTTTACTTCATCTGGACTTTGGCATTCCACAGGTCCTGAACAGGCCAACATGATATTCCTTAAATAATAAGAGTAGCAATAACAACACTCTGTCTAAATGAGGAATGGTGCTCAGTGGATAAGTGACAGGCTGTTTTGCATGCTTTTATATATTTTTTACATTTTTGTTCTGCACATCCCAGATTTATGTGCTTGTATTAGTGCCAGGACCTCTTGTTAACACACTACTATATTTAGAAAGCATCTCAGGAACCTTTTCTTACCTACTCTTGTGAGCCTCTGCTAACTCCATGTCAGCAGCACTTTAAAAGACCCACTAAGGAAAAAAAAAGGGTTGGAAAACTGCAATGCAGTCTGAATCTCTGGGTGTAGTGGGAGAAGAAGTTACACTATCTGATTATTATTGAGATGAATGCTTAAAGTTTGGTACATGGTAACTACTATGTGGCCCATTTATCCATAGCCCAGTGACATTATTCTCACATTTATTCCAGTAGTCTATGATGGAGCCCCACCTGCTGCTATATACAGCTCCTTTCAATTTAAGGAGCTAGATACAGAATACATTTATACAAGTATAACATTTGATGTCATTATACTTATGTAAAGTATCCCCAGATCCTAAGCAGAGAGAGAGTAAGTATTCTGGTATAGCTATTCAGAGTAGATGCTTTACAAGAAAAGTCTCTAGATGTGAGTAGGTAATAGCATGTTTGCACTGAACAAATAGCTTCTCTGAGATGGAATTAGACAGACAGTGCCTACCGTGCTATAACTTATAGTGGTAGCATTTTACCCCTGATTTTTCCTGGGGAAATTCTGTATCAGGTTTGTGTATATTACATTGGTGTATGGGTTTATATAATCTGCCCAGTCCATACTTACACTGGTATAAAGTCTGGTTACCCCAGCATAAATACACCAGCTATCAAGCATTTAGGATCTCAAAATCCTAAACCAACTAATTCTTTGCACTTGAATTGAATTAAGGATCCTAGTCCCGCATTCTTTGTGCACCCAAAACATCAATGAAAAGCCTTGGTGCATGAGAAAATTTCAGGGCTTTGATGTGTTATAATTTTTCAATAAAACATCAGGCCTCTCATCCTGACATTTACTGTACTCACTGTATTACAGCAACGTATTTTGATGGTCATTAGTACAAAGCTTAACAGAGCAGTTTACATCCTTTGATCAAACTATCTATTAAAACATTGAGTTGATCTGTTTATCTTTTGGTAGAATAAATTTTACTCTTTTCATATATTGTTCTAAAAATGACAGCAGCAATATGAAATTTCCTTCTACAGACACTGGTTCAATGGTAAAAGAATTAAACTCCATGCACCAAAGGAAAAAAATTAAGAAAGAATCAATGTCTAAACAGTTTTGCTCTCATTTTTTTATTCTAATGTTTGGATGATTAGTTTATCTCTTAATAGTTCTTTGGTCCTATTTTAAAGCTATCTCAGTTAAGTATATCTTGCATCCCAATTGAAATGCTTCCTCCTTGGAAATCCAAATATGGCACAACTGACCTTTCTGAAACTCAGTTACAATCACTGCCATTAGTCTGAGGGAATATTCTACAACATGGAACATTTTTAAAAATCTACTGCAGTAAGCATACCTTCTAACAATTTAACCAGGGAGGAGAATGCTACCTATGTAAAGGCTGAGGTTTTAATGACCTCATAATTAAATACAATTTTAAAATGTGATAATCTGAATATGCTCTGCTACCATCCACGCAATTTCTGGATATTTGTTCCTGCTTAGGTTGTGCCTATTAGGCACAGCTCTGAAGCCAGGTAGAATGAAGCCAGCACATTGCCCTTTTACAAGCTTCTGCATATTCTGGGCCCTATGCAAGCTAAATCATCCTTGACAGCCTTTCAATTCAATCTATTGCCTCAGGCTAGAAACAGATGTTATATTTATCCTTGAATAAGTTATGCCTGTATTTATCCCAGAACAAAATACCCTGGGATTGAAATGTATGCATATGGCCCTTCTAATCATGGTTTGTGAATGGCTGAATACAGGGCTGCTTTTCTGCCATTGATTCAATTATACCATCTTGGGATAATTGTACAACTAGGTTTTGCAATATCCTGGCATAAACTTTTATCCAAGAAACCTTTTTTTAGGATTTATCCTGGGATAAAGGACATCTGTTCACTTGTATTTTACACCAGAATAAAATGGTTTTATCCCAGGATAACTGCATCGTCTGTTTGTGGCCTCAGACATCAATTCTTCTTAATTGTATGGTTGTGAGAGGGTCATGGCCCTGTTATTTGTATTCTACTTAATTTACTCAAGTCCACCTTACTCTCCCAGCCCCTCTGTGAGCCCTTTGGGGTAACCTCCATCCATGCAGGGGCACAAAGGAAACAGTCCCCACGAGCATGTACGTGCATTTCCCTGGAGACAACTAACAGTGTCACATATTTATACCACTGCTAGCTGTCCCCAGGGAACGCCCCTGCACCTGTGCTCTGGCATGCAGCAAATTGCCCCAGGTGTGGTAGGGGAGGCTGGCCCCAGCAGCCTTATTTGGGGTCCTGGGTCCCTCCCGCAGCTGCAGCAGCAGTGATCCAACAGTCCAGAGCCTGGCCAGCATCAGAGAGAGGCTCTGGCCAGCTAGGCTCCAGTTTCAGGCAGTGCTTGCTGCTGCCATGTGTACCGTGTTTTTTCCTGAACTTTTTTTTTATATACCTGGAAAATAATTTTGCTCATTCATGTGCACTGTGTGCCTTTGACGCAATGCAAAGCACACGTTCCCACTCATGGGGATGAGGCCTATGTTGCTGTGTGCACAGGATCTGCTGTTGTTTTGTCCCTGGACTAGGATTGGCAAGAGAAAGAAAGCTCTTTGCACCAATCTCATTGCACTAAACCTGACCAAGAGCAACAGAAAATCTGGACCCTGGGAAATAAATCTACCTTTTTGTTGCCATGTACAGTCAACAATAATGCTGGGGTGCTGTAGAGTCAACTTCTACTGCAGTGCAACAGGCAAAGACTAAATAGAATACTTGGGATTAGGGTTAGCTTTAAACACCCAGGTATGGTTTTGCTGGATAGGTGGCCATGTAGGGACCATATTCCAAAGGGGTGTATCATAATTCAAGATGACTTTAGGGAGATCTTTGTAGAATGCACAACCAGACAGAGCAGATGAACACAGAAGACTATTACCTTCCTGCAACTCTTT
>NW_005843500.1:93824-112671 GCF_000455745.1 Alligator sinensis
CTCTTTCCCAATAGATGCATTATATAGTTAGCCAGCTGGATGACTCATTAGGTTTTCTTCCCACAGAACACAAGGCATGAAAGGAGACCGTATAGCTAGATAATATTCTAACCCTTAAAGCAGGGGAGGGCAATTCTTTCGGCTGAAGGGTCTCTTAATGACTTCTGGTGAGCTGTCAAGAGCTACAAGGGTAGCCCTGCCCCTTGACAGTCCACCTCCTGTTCACCACCTTAGGAACATATTTTAATTTTAATATTTTAATTTTATTTTATTTTAATATTTTAATTTTATTTTAAAAAATATTTTGTCTTTATTTACGTGTTTGCATAGTGTATACAGAGGAGACCGCATAATAGCTCAAAATAAAGTTTTACTCTTGTATATTGTGTGTGTAGGGGTGGTTGGGGAGGTGGGTGTAGGGGGTGTGTGGTCCATGCCTCCACACAGGGCTTCCAGCACTTGAGTGGGAAGCCACACATGGAGGTACAGAGCCCTATGGCCCGTGACTCCCTGTGGCTCCTGGTTCACATGCCATTGGGCCAAGTGGGCTTCATGCTGCCATGTGTGGCTCCCGGCTCTCCTTCTGGTAGCCACATCCAATTGGGCCAGCCAGGCTAGCTCTGTGCCAGCACATGGGGCTCCCAGCACTGCAGCTGGGAGCACACTACCAGACCAGGCTGGCTCTGTGCCTCCATATGTAGCTCCCTGCTGGAATGCTGGAAGCCCCACATGGAGGCACGAAGCCAGCCCAGCCCAGCCCAGCCCAGCCCAGCCCAATGGTGCGTGCCTCCCACCTGCAGTGCCGAGAGCCCCATACCAACCTCCCTCCCCTCCTGCAGGCAAGAGCTCCCCTCCCCACTCACCAGCTATCCAGTCATGCACCATCACACTTGGTGCCTCAATAAGGAGGTGGAGGCACAGAGCATGCCCAGTCTGATGGCACGCAACCTCTGAAAGCCCACCTCCTGCCAGCTTTCAGAGGGGCATCCATGGACCAGTAATAATTGTTTTTTGGAGGGGCCCCACGAGCTGGATAGAATGGCCTGGTAGGCTGGATCCAGCCCTTGGGCCATATTTTGCCCACCCCTGCCTTAAAGGGTGTTGGGAAAAATGCAAAAGCAAAAGGAGAACAGACAAGCATGAGCAGCTTGAAAAAGAGAGTTCTGATGTGAATCTGGCTAAGATCTGGGAGAAAAGAAGAATGACTTGGGGAAATAGAAAGAATGAAGGACCTGCTAGTGCCAAGGAGGAGTTGTAGTGCCAAAAGTTATTAACCTAGGTGCCAATTCAATCTGAGCTTCCACTCCCATTTCCTTAGCACCACAGCTGCAAAACCAGAACCAGATAATTTACCATCAGAAACGAATGTGGGATTCCCCACTTTTGAGCAATCAAGACTACTTTCTATACTTATCACACTCTGGACTGTTGGAGAGCTAAATACTGTGGAAACAACTACACAGAACAGGGCATGGGAAAGTCAGGATAATTTGTACTAATACATATATATTTATTATACTTAATCAGGTCCCTGTTTTTATTTCCCTCTGATTTTTTGTTGTTTACTCTAGTTGCTCCCTGTTTCTTGCTAGTTAAACTTGATTTGAGAAGAGTCACAAAAGTGTAAAGTTCAAAATGCAGGATGAATCCTCTGAATGCTGCCTCTATGAAAATGAAACTGTCTAAATTAAGAAGTCTTGTGTTTTGTCAATTAATTGCCAGGTACAAACAGCAATCCCGGTTATAGCACAGCATCAGAGCAAAGAGACAAATCCCAATGTCCTTACAGATCATCAGACTAGTTTTTAAGCCATGGTCCCTGCACTATGAGACTATACAGGATAGCACATCATACAGACTCCGCATGGAAGCTCCAGGGAAGCACATGCTGCTAAAACAGCAGCTCTATCGCCTTGTATGCATTCATCTTAGAGACTTACTGGTGTAAAGCGGGGCAATCATTTTCCATACAGCATCTTTTCTGTTGAATTGAAATGCCTTTTTCTGGGGAAGCTATTTTACTGAGATGTCTCTGAGAAAACTGATTTTGCTTAATAGTAGTGGAACAGTAATGGCTGCTGTTTAGTCAGAATGGTCTTAGGAAAAAGTTCTCCTTCAGGGAGACATATTGAGCCAGGTGTAACAAGGCATTAAACTAGTCATTACATGGCAAGAAGACCTAGGCTTGATCTAGATCTCAGCCTACTCCTTTATGAACCAAACAAAATATTACCCCTCCAAGTATCGATTTAATTAATTAAACTAGGATGAAACTGCATTTCCTGCTGTGGGTCTCATCCCAACAAAAGTTTTACCTGGGCAGTGAATGCAAGGTTGAGACTTATACTGGCTACACAGAACACCTCAGCTGTATTGTGCATTTGAAATGGTTGAGCATTGTGTTTTTTCTAGTGTGAAGACAGTCAGGTGCATCAGCAAGACTGAATGAATGTAAGAATGACTGACCCTTTCAGTAAACGCATTGTCTATTTTCATTGCATTGCAGAAGTCAGGTGAAAAGGTGCACAGGAAGGGCACAAAGTCAGTGTGGTTCACTGAACTTTTAAGCATATGGAATGGACTGGAGAACAGAAGTGAGTTCAGAGAGTTCTAGGGGGTGGAGGAATATACGGATGTTTAATCAAGGCTAAAAGGGTGATGGATGATGATAAAGAATAAAAGGATGATGTGCAGAATTTTGAAAGGAGCAGGAAGCTTGTGGAGATTTCTATGGATGTATTCTGGTTTTGCAACCCAGAGGTAGCATGGGCAGGATTCACCTCCCATTTACTTTTGTGTAACTCCAATGATATTATGACTTGCAGCTATGTAAGTGGGAGATTAACTAGGTCGCCATCTTTATTTCTCTCTGATTTTTTGCTTAGTCTAGTTGTTCCTTTTTTTTGTCTATTAGTGATAATTATAGCTACAGTAAGGGATGCTGCAGAATGGCAAGGATTATTTTGCAGTTTCTGGTGAAACTATATATACTAAAAAGAGAGAGAGGAAAAATAGCTCTCTTCAAAATGAACAAGAACATTGATTAAGACACCTGAGCCAGCAGAGAGGTATTCTGAATGCCATATAGATACACAAAGACCAGAGGCCATCCTGACAAAGGCTAGCATTTCAGCAATGAAAGCAGTTGTTTCAACCTTAAGTCAACAGAAATAATTGGCCTTTTAGCAAGGAACAAAAAAAGCCCATGGCATATTTGCCTCAAGTTGCCTCAGGTGGACATGAATACTTCATGTGAAAGGATAAATATGATCCATTGTTTCAGGTTTCCATGACCGCACTTCTTTTCCTCCAGAAATATCACTTCACGTCTAACATACAGGTCACATACCATAGAAGGAATACAAATGAGTAGGACATTGTGCTGTGGCATGACACAAGAAATGGATAAATCAGCTGACCCAGATGCCTCTAAGGAACATAGAACAAAGGGAAGGAAAATATGATTACAAAAGGTCTTATCTAGGATAATCAGTTCACATTTTTATTTCCCTTCTGTCACCTAATCCTATCATGATCCATTTGCCTCCATCCAAAACAACATAAACCACCATAATTTCTGTTTGAAGGTGATACTACCTGAAGAGCAGTGACAAACTAAGAGGAATTTGTACTGCTCTGAAAAAGATCATTTTCTACCTGGTTATTTACATAGAAATATGGAGGGTGGGGGAGTTAGGTTCTCCTTTCTTGCTCTCCACCTCCCCCCATTTTTACTTGAACTGACATTTTCTGTTTAAAAAAATCTTCTGCTGCAAAACTAAACTGCTAATGAGGTCTGTTTTAGCAAAGGATTTAAAGTGAATGTTATTAAAACAAAGCTCTTGGGATATTACGGGATTGATTTAAGAGGTTTACAGGAAGGTTGAGCCCATGCTTCTATTTTGAATGATTTCCCTGAGACAATCCAGTAAGTGAAACCTAATCTTGTAACAGAATTGTTCTTGTAAAACCACTAGCTTGGTGGGCTTGGAACACAGCAGGGCCACTTCTTTAAGCCTTATATTTAATATCTACATTAGTGATCTGAGGAAAAAATGTAAACAGCAGCACCATGATTAAGCTGGTGGGGGTGCACAGCTGAAGTCTAAGGAGACATGGACAAAGCTGGAACTGCTAATAATGTTTTTCTTAGACAGTTCAAATGAGAGCAGGGGCGGGCAATTATTTCGGGCAGAGGGCCACTTACTGAGTTTTGGCAAGCCATTGAGGGCCACATGACAGGCAGCCAGGGGCAGATAAATATTAATTTTCTTAATTTTGGGGGGGCCCTGCGGGTAGATAGAATGACCTGGTGGGCCGCATCCGGCCCCCGGGCCGCGTTTTACCTACCCCTAAACTAGAGATAGGAATTATTATCAAATCAAATATGAGGAGCTATTTGGGGCATTGGACAGACTGAGATTTAAAAAAATTTCCTCTTAGATACTATACGTCAAGTCTCTATATTCTCCTCTTCTGTCTGTCACTTCTCTGTACAAGAAAATTATCAGTTAAGGTTAGTTGTGGGTAGACCATGTTTTCATCTGGAAAAATCTCTGCATTCTTCAATATGGATAGTACAGTTGGTCACAAAGAAGCAGTTTACTTCAGAAGGTTTCTGAATCCTGATTTTGTACTACTGTGATCATCATCATTACTACATTGTCTTTATCTACACATTTTGGATTTAATTCATAGGTTTCATGTTGAGGCCAAGTGATTTTGATCCCACCCAGCATCAGTCACTTTGAAACGAGTGAAAGGCCAAAGACTGAAGTGAAAGGATAACAGATTCTAGAATAATTTAAGAAATTAAGTACAGTAGTATTAATTATAGCTGTACATAAAGTTCACATCATCCCCCAGGTCCATAAAAAGTAAGGGAGGGCTGGAAGTTCAGACATCATCTTACATCAACAGAGGTTGGCAAACCTAGACTGAGGCCCAACTGCATATCCTGGCATAAGCAGTGGTGGCATGATTCTTTCCTTGCCCAGGCTAAAGCCCAGTAGCAGCATCAATCAGGCTTCAGAAACCAATTCTCCATGTAGTAGAGTCAGGCAGGTGAAGGCAATTGTTTCCTCCATAGACCAAAGGATTTCCAGGGGGCAGGAACAGCTTGTTCCCATATGTGGCTGCAGAAGTGAGGAGATGAGTCAATTTTACTTGAAGATGAACATGACAAAGGCTATTAAATGCAGGGAACCTGTTTCCCAGCAGACTTACCTTCATATGAAGAACTAGCATGCCCATGAGTTTGGGAAACTCAGGGAAAATGTACCTGTTGCAGAACTGGGCTGCAGCTAAGATCAAGAAGTCTCTATCACATAATCACAAAAGAAGTACTAAATAATACATAAAACATCTGATGTGCATCTCTCTGAACAAGAGAAAGAACATTAACTAGCCTGTCAGAAACTTTGTCCTGCATGAGAGAACCAGGGAGAAGGTTAAAGACTTCCAGTCTTCAAAACTGACCAGTTTTCTACACACGATTACCCTAAACCATTGGGAAATTCTGCCACAATATGGTGACTTAGTCACCTCTTAGCACTAGCACAGACCTCTATGGAGTCTTAAAGATACACAGCAAGAAGGGCAGTAGGCATGTCTACACGTGCATTAATGCGCCGTTATAAGGGCGCATTACGTTTAGTACCCCTAATATGATGTACTAACTAAATGCACAGTAACTGGCACTACTGCACAGTAGGGCTGTGCGAAACAGCACTGTTCTGTTTTGCCTTGATTTTTGACGGTTTGACGGAACAGTGTTTCGTATCGAATTTCATTTCAAGTCAAAACAGCTGTTCCATTCCGTTCCGTCCCATCAAAACAGAAAAGCTGTTTCAACGCTGTTTCGAAGTTTCTCTGGGGATGGAAAGTCAGCCCAGCTAGATCATGCCATGGCAGAAGGCAGTCCACCTGGGCTGCTACCCCATCCCTGCTAGATCCTGCTAGGGGTGGGAGGCAGCCCAGCTGGGCTGCTACATCGCACCAGGGGTGGAAGGTGGCCCAGCTGGGCTGCTTTCCCATCCCCTGCGCTACAGCGCGCCGGGGCAGGAGGCAGCGCAGCTGGGCTGCTTCCCCATCCCCTGCACTACATTGTGCCGGGGCGGGAGGCAGCCCAGCTAAACCGTCCCAGTGATGTAGCATGGGGGACAGGGAAGCAGCCCACCTGGGCTGCCTCCCGCCCCCAGCGCGATCTAGCCCGGCAGACAGGGAAGCACCCCAGCTCGGCTGCCTTGCCACCCCCTACCGGATCTTGCGCCGGAGATGGGAAGTCAGCCCAGCTGGACTGACTTCCCATCCCCAGCCTATGTTCGAAACGTTTCGACCATCAAAACATTTTGACCAACCTCGTTTTGTTTTGAGGCTATTTCAATGGCCTTTGTTTCATTCCAATTTTGCTTTTTCGACCTCGAAATTGGTCAAAACAATGTCAACTGCACAGTAGGACTGGCACACACAGTCTTTTATGATGCTTAATGTGCAGTAGACTAATTCTACTGCACATTAGCAGTTTTTGCCATGATGTGATAACACACAGTAGAATTAGTCCCCCAGTAGATGCGCCAAGTTAGTGGTCTCTGCTGCAGCATGGGAGAAAGTGCTAACCCAGAAAAATAATTACTTTTAGGATAAAAGCAACAGGGCACTATGTAGACTGTGCTCAGAGAAGGGTGATGGATATGGTATAAAGGAAGGCAGGATAAATATGCAGCTTTATAAACTAACTAAATAAGATATATATAGAGAAAACACAAGCTTTCATGAACCCAAGTTCACTTCAAATGAAGAGAAGCTGGGTTCACAAAAGTTTGTGCTCTCTTTCTCTCTCTAATCTTATTTAATCTATAAAGTTGCATATTTACCCTGCCTTCTGACTGACTTCAGACCAACCATGTGCCCATGAATCATGGAACTCAGGAGTTGCCCCTACTAATTGGAAGAAGGCAAATGTGGTACCCATCTTTGAGAAGGAGAAAAGGGATGACCCTGCCAACTATAGACCAGTCAGTCTAACTTTGGTTCTGGGGAAGATCTTTGAAAAAAATTGTCAAGGAGGACACCACCCACAAGTTCACATCTGGTAGGGTACTGAGAAGCACCCAGCATGGCTTTGTAGAGGGGAGGCCATGCCTAACAAACCTGATGTCCTTTTATGACCAGGTAACTAACCACCTGGACATGGGACAGGAGGTGGATGTCATCTACCTAGATTTGAGCAAGGCCTTTGATACTGTTTCCCATGAAATCCTCTCAGTTAAGTTGGAGACTTCTGGCCTACACCAGGCTACAGTGAGGTGGGTTGGAAACTGGCTGCTTCCCCATCCCCATCAGCAGCCAATCCCAATGAGTTGTAATTGATGGGATGGCTTCATGTTGGAAGGCTGTCTCCAGTGGCATACCCCAGGGATCAGTGCTTGAGCCCATGAACGACGTGTACCCCCGGTAGCTGGGGAGGCATGGCAGTGCTGGCGGCAGTGAGAGCGCAGCGACAGTGACAAGGGTGCAGCGGCAGTAAGCAGGGGAGCTCCCACAGATGCTACCAGTGCTGGTGGCAGCAGCGGGATGGCGAGCAGCAACTGCCTGCAGGCGCCACCAACAGTGTCAGTGGCGCCTTTTCATAGGGAGTACACCAAAGGTCGGCAGACGCCAGCAGCAGTGTCAGCAGTGGCCAGTGGCAATCACTGACTGCCCACAGACACCACGAGTGGTATTGCTGGTGGGGGTGGCGAGCAGCGACTGCCCTCAAGTGCCGCCGCCAGCATCTGTGGTGTCTTTTCATAGGGGGTGCACCACCACACTCAGGGGGTATACATGCACCTGTGTGCACTCCCTACGCATCACCATTGCTTGGGCCCATGCTTTTTAATATCTTTATTAAAGTCTTGGACGAGGGAGTGAAAAGTGCAATGATTAAGTTTGCAGATGATACCAAACTATGGGGACAAGCAGGCACATCAAAGGACAGGTTAAGGATTCAGGACAACCTTGACGGGCTGGTCCTATGGGCTGAACAAAACCAGATAAAGTTCAACAGGGATTAATGCCAGGTCCTTCATCTGGGAAGGAAGAACCCTCACCATATCTATATGATGGGTGGTGGTCCACTGGCTGGCACTGCATCCGAAAGGGACCTAAGGGTGACAATAGACCAGAAGATGAATATGAGCCACCAGTATGATGAAGTCACCAACAAAGCAAATAGAACTGTGGAGTGCTTAAGTAGATGTGCTGCCAACAGATCCAGAGAGGTGCTCCTCCCTCTCTATTCGGTGTTGGTGAGGCCACAGCTGGAGTACTGTGTCCAGCTCTGGGCACCACACTTCAAGAAGGATGTGGACAAGCTCAAAAGGGTGCAGAGAAGGGCCACCTTCATGATCAAGGGCCTAAGGGACTGGCCCTACGAGGAAAGACTTCGGGATCTGGGACTATTCAGCCTGAGCAAAAGAAGGCTGAGAGGTGACTTGATAGCTGCCTACAAATATGTCAAAGGAGAACACCAGGACCTAGGTGAACAACTTTTAAGAAAAGCACTCCCCGGGAAGATGTGGACCAATGGACACAAGCTAGCCAAGGAAAAGTTTGGGCTGGACATAAGGAAAAATTTATTTTCTGTATGGGTAACTATAATCTGAAACACACTTCCAGCAGAGGTGGTACAGTTGCCATCTCTGGCAGTCTTTAAGAGGAGCTGAGACAAATACCTCGTTGAGCTCGTTTGAGCCCAATTCCCTCCTGCCGATTGCAGGGGACCGGACTTGATGATCTTATAGGTCCCTTCCAGCCCTTCTTTCTATGATTCTATGGCTAACTACCTCTCTACAGTATAAAAGCCAACAGTACATAACAAAAATAATCAACTTTAACTGACATAAAATATGCAATCTATTGGCTATTCCTCAAAATTCTGATTGGAAACTAGAGTTGGCATGCAGTGATTATAGCAAGGCGCATTATTATGAGGACTAATACTGAAACTTGACTTCTTTTGTTCTTGGTGGAGTATGAGTGGCACCCTGTGGTCACATAGCTTCATAGCAGGCATTATCACCTTTGTGTTCCTTCTGCATATACAGTACAGTGGAAATGAGAGTCTGATGATTGGCTCTTATTGTACTGCATTACTAATAACCTGTTTGACTAAGTCAATTGCAAATGCTTCCTAGTGTAATTACACCTTTTTCTGAGCTGTCATCATTCCAATTACATCAGTTTAGGTTCCTACTTAATATCAGCTCTGAATGTAGCTATGAATATCACTAGCAGTCATCTTGCATAGGCGTACAGAATTTCCTACCCAGGCAGATACTTTTCTATTGCTGGGAGGGAAGGACAGTTTCATTCTTAGAGACTAAAACACTTATTGTAATCTTTTCTCCCACCTGTTTAAAATATTTCATCAGTGATTGCCATTATGCCATGGATAAAATGATCTTATTTAATCTCTTACCAAATGCTGATCCATCAATATCTGTCTTGGAAGATAATTATATTATTCTTCCTCTGTATGTTTATGAGACCTCCTCCTCCCAGCAGGCTATGAGTTCTGTTTCTCCCTACAATCTATGTATAGTCAGTGTTCTCTGAGGCAGAGTTTCTGGCAGCAGCACTCAGATCACTGACTGCTGTCGATACTGAATGTTTGGTGCAGGAGGGCTTTCTGATAGCGAAAAAGATAACAACTGGTGAGGCATGAAAATACACCCAGCTCCACCTAGCTGTACAGAAATAATACCACCACCACACAACAATAAATAACACCACTGCAGAACAGCCACTGGGTCCAAGGGAATGTGAAGAGTCATCAGGCCTAGAATGTGCAAAGTATTGCTGTGTTACCAGCTTCCACCACAGGAAGGGGGTAATAGAAGATGACTTTAAAGGGGGTTATAGAAGATGACTCACTTATTAGCATCGACTCACATGGATAGAACTGCTCATGTGAATCTTAACACTGTGGGGACTTGCAAGAGCAGAATATGCTCACTCTTGTCTTTGCCTGAATTCTCCCAAGGCTCAGGACTCTTCTCAGATGAATCACAGAGACTAGGGACAGAAATTACATATAAACCAGTATAGGTGATTGGAAACCAGTTCAAATCCATAACACAACAGAAGTTTGGTGAATGTAAACTGCTTTCAAAATAGCTTAAACCTGTTTAAGAAAAACCTAGATGGATCTAGTATCAGACTTAACTGATTTAGATTAAATCAGTTTATTGAACTTCTGTCCCAGATCCTCTCCAGATTCAAGTTAACTCACAGTCCCCCAGTATCCCACGATGCTTTACACCTCCCCTGCAAACCCCTCCTCACAGGGTAGGCGGGTTACACTTGGCCCAAGCTGTCTCCTCCAGCCAAGCAGGGAAGCATGCTCTAATGTCCTCTGGCTTCTGGCCTGGCCACTGGAGGCATGTGACTACATTTTTAGAATCAAAAGTGAATGTCTGTTCATTTGCTGATTGGTTCAATCTAGGCAGCTTAGACTGACCTGCGAAGATTTAATTGAGTCAGCCTTGGGCTTTTTGATTGTCTGTACTTAGCCAGAAGGTTTGTCAACTGAAAATAGCAAGGGAGCACTAGTGTCCTCTGTCTTTTTTTTTTCCTAAGCTGCCTCTGGCAGCCTTGTCCAAATCATTAGATCTCTGGTATCAGGGAAGGAGGATGCAGAGGGAAGACGTATCTATGGGAGTGAGTCTGACTATAGCCAGCTGGTAAGGAGATCACTCTGAAGCAGCTCAGTGGCACAGGAGGGAAAAACAGAAGTGGTAGGAAGAACATTAGTTTTTCCTTGTTTCTCACCTAGCACAGTGAAGCTTACAGCAGGTCCATGGAAGACTCACTAACCAAAAGAAGTCAGAGAAAGTCCCTACCACATTCTTCCTACATAGCTGAGTTGCTCTTCAAGCCTCCCCTCACCCTCTTCTACCTGACACCTGAAACCACTGGCCTCTACCCTGTAAAGTATTGAACATCTGCTACAAAGGCAGAATGAGATCCTTAATAAAGAATGGGGAAGAATGCCTTCAGTATTTGTCTCAATGGGAAGTTAGACATGCTAAGATGTCAGCTTAAACAACTACAGTTATGTCAGCATAACTGCTCAAGTGGACACTCTCATCTCAGTACAAGAGCAACCTTTCTAAATTTATCAATTTGCAAGATGTTAAACAGAACCAAAAAAGCCATGTCCTCATATGGAATTATACCAACACAACAAAGGTCTAATTACAGTGGTAGACAAGGTTCCTTGGGTGAATTTGATATCTTTTATTAGACCAACCCAAATGGTTGGAGAATAGTTATTGAGCAAGCTTTCGGGTTCAAAAACCCTTCATCAGGCTAAGGAAGCGTCAGCAGTTGGTGTGTGCTCTTCCTGGTATATTACAGTAGTATAATTCTACCTGTGTAGCTGCTAAAATTCCCTTCTGTAGACAGATCCTAATGAGAAATTTGTACCATTCTTCTACAGGTACTGTATAGAGCACCCCAGGCTGACACACACAGAATACAAGTAAGATATTAAGGTTTTCAGCTTCTGAGGTCACTAAGAAAATTGAATGGTTTGTTACAGGTAGACAGGATGGTACAGGTTTCTGATTTACTCATTGCTATGATGAGGGTGGGTGGGCACAATTAAGGTGATTTGCATGCCTTGCCTCTGCAAGAACACCTTTAACTCTGCATTTCCTGTTTAACAGGAAAATGTCCTACAGATGGTAGAAAAGTGGTTGTAGTTGTTTTATCATTACCTCTAGTATTCTGAAAAGTGGTATTTTTCAAGTCACTGCCATGTACTACAGTCTTAACTTCCTCTCAGTGAAGTTTGAGTGTGAGGATTTAAACTCGATAGGAGCCTAACAATTTTCAATCTTTCCCCCATATAACCACAAATAACTAAATAAATTTGTGCATATTTTGAGAGCAGCATGACAGCCAGACTTTTTATAAGTGAAGGTATAGTTGAGTGTTGTCATGAAGTTCTAACAGGTGAAACTGATGTGAAGCAATAAACTCTGGCCATACTGCACCAGAGTTTGTTGCCCCTGGGCACTGCATCTTTACGTGCACCCGGGACCACAGCATGTTGAGCTAGGTTGGAGCAGCCCCGGTTGGCAGGGAGCCCAGGGGGTCACTCTGCCAGCCTGGGCTGCTCCGACTTAGTTCAACATGCTGCAGAGGGGCTGGCTGGGGCATGAGTGTACTTCAGTGCATCCTTGTGTTCCAGCCAACTCCATCAGCATCTACATGTGCGTTGCCGTGCACTAAAGAATGCTGCCACAGGATAGTACTTGTATTTACAAGTACTAAGCTGTGGTGGAGTTAATTAGTTTCCTGTGGCCTAATAGGGCCACACGTGTAAACTTTGAGACTTTACTGCAGAGCTAATTAGGCAACTCCACAGGAAATGTCTCATGTAGATGTGCCCACAGGGTGACAAATCCTGAGAACAGCTTCCATGCGCTCACGTGGAACTCATGGATCAAGTCCAAAATTTGTAGTAAAAAACAACATAGAAGGGATGACAATCATAACAGTACAAAAATCAGGATTCAGAATCTTACTTCTGTGCGACCCACTGCACTATCCAGATTTAAAAGCACAGGAATATTTCTGGATTAGAATATATGGTCTTCCCCTAACTAACATTATTTGAGAATTTTCTCATACAGAGAAATGACAGAGAAAAGAAGAAAATATAGCAATGTGACCCATAATAGCTAAGAGGAAAAGAAACGAGCAAGTGTACACTAAATAGAAATAGCAGAACTGCTTGGAGGCAGCAAAATACCCTAGTTTAACCTTTGGCTGGGATTCTTTAGTCATATTTACTGAGAAAGTGCACAATCCTTCTCTGTGAGGCAGCAGAAATGTCAAAATGGGAAATCAGACAAACAATTATCTAAAAAGGAACAGATTCATTCTGCAGCAGGATGCAGTAATATGTTTCTGAGAAAATTAAATACTAAAATATTGTACTAATAAAATAATTTTGACCCAGCAAACTGAAGAACTGCAGTATCCAGGGAAGCTATCTTGACAAAAATCTTCAGTAACATTTTGCTCTTTAGCACTCAGGAAATATTATATCATTCAGAGGAGCTCTAAAAAGAAAGAGATAAACAGACTGAGTTACTCATAATGTAAAATGGAAAAGAGCCAGGTTCTGTATTCATTTACATGGATGACAATCCAGCAGTTCACTAGCGTCACTCATGATTTACGCTGGGGAAAATGAGATCACAGAATAGCACAGATTGTGTAGCAGCAGCCAGAAGTAGCCATAAAGTTACACCTGCCAGGTACCAAAGTACCTGCAGAAATGAGCACTTGTAAGCCTCATGTGTCTGCATACCAAAATGGCTTCCCGCATAGTGAAACAGAGTGCTGCATCGTGTGCATCAGAATCTGTTTGCGTTTTGCACACACGCAGGGACCTATTTCCATCTCTGCTCCTATATTTTGCAGAGATTTTTTTAACATTCCTTTTGGAAAATGTAGCCCCAAAAGTTCTTCATCTATGAATTAAAAGAAACTTGGGAAGGCAGTTATATTGGTGTGCCTGAAGGTCCATAAGGAGAAGCCAAAATCAAAATATAAGGACACAGCCCCCTGTTGTCAATATGGGGCAACTGGCATGGTAGCTGTCCCTATCTATAATAGGAATTTGCCTTTCCCTTCTGTTGCTTCCTTCCCAGTATATGGGCCTTCATTCAAAGAACAGATCATGCATGAAGGACTGCACTGTATGTGGTCTGATGTCTACATGTGGAGCAGACAAGAACACTAGCCAGGAGAACCAATCAGCAAGCTATACCTTGTAGAAAGGGAGTTCGAGTTCCCCAGCTCTGCATGCTTCCTCAAGCTTCCCAAATACATTGACTAACTGTCAAGCTGTCCCTAGGGGGTTCAGATACTATGCAGCCACTCCACCCCAATGCTGGTTATGATTTAAAAGCCACAGCACTGACCAAACCAACATGCTGGAGTATAAATATTGAAGTGTATCATTTTCTGTCATTTTGTTTATTCATTTCAGCCTTGACCTACTTTATCCTAAAGAGCTTCCTACTTTACTTGCAGTAACCTTTAAAATCCAAGTACCTAAACTAACTAGAAATATTCCTAAAGATTAACTAAATTAGTAATCCAATGGGTCATTGAATATTTTCTTTCTATAAAGTGAAATAAGGGGATTTAGTTTGCTCAGGACTTTAATTTCTAGCATTGGCCTTGTGCTGGCCTCTCTATAGAGGTTATCTTCTCCCACATATGTACACAGCAGCAGAATGACTCACTATAAAATATTTTATATTCACTTACACAAACATTAATTCTTCATGGATCCCAATACCACATTAATAAATGACCATTGCTATAACCATTTTATGGCATTTCATTTTTATAATAATAATAGGAATCCTTTGAATCCATAAAGGGAGTAGTAAGTACATATCATTAATGTAATTTGTTTGTTCTAATTATTCATCTGAGTGATTTTTTTTATGCTGTCATAATCATGGGTTAGGAACTTAGATCCACTAGGGACATCCCTTGCTCAAGTCTGCATTCTATTTCTGGCACTACAAAATTAAACACATATGATCGGAGAAAGCATAGGCATACAATATACAGTATTGTGTATCTGGATACATACCAGTGATAGAAATTCATTACTGTGTTGACATAATAACCATGTTTATTACCTCCTTTAATTAGCCATTATTAATTGTGCCCACCAAGAGGTTTTTTTTTTTTAATTGGTACCTATAGTCATTCTTCTTAAGACAATAAGTACAACTAACCAATTGTCACTGGGAGGTTTTCTGTGTATGTACATAGAGCGTAGAAATTACTAATTGTTTTAGGCTTCAAAAAAGTTGACTGTAGCACTGTGTCAGCTGCTCTGGAGTTATTCTGAAACATCCAGAATTGATTTGCTTCTAAAAGCAGGTTTCATTTAGCAGTCTAACCTCTAGGAAAGTTCACTATTGACAGAAATGGTCTTGAATTAACTAAAAATATAAAATCCAATAGCACTATCAAGGTAGAAAAAGCTTCTGGTTACTATTTAAAGAGCTAAAGCAAAGGTTACTTTTATCATTCAGAAAACTTGTTTCAAAATAAGCTCTGGGCTCACTGTCAGTTTTTGTATTCTTTAGTAAAACTTGGCAATTATATAGTTCAATGATACTCCAGCTTTTGGCCCTGCAAACCAGAATAGAGGTGCAGGGCTGTCCATGGGCTAGATCAAGACCCACACTCTGGGATTGGGCCCAGTGCTGCCTCCACTTGGTCCTGTTTGCCCAGAAAGGGCCCTGCACTTCCTTGGCTGACCTCCATATGCCAGGATCGGGCTGTTGAGCTCTGCCTCACACCTACCTGGACCCATGCACTAAGATCAAGCTCTAGAGCCCAGCATCACCTCTGCCCAGCCCTGCGAGCTGGAATCAGGCACCTGCACACCAGTGTTAGGTCCTGTGCACCAGGACTGGACCCTGGGGCCTGGCACCACTGCTGCCTGCACCAGAATTGGGCCCTGCATTGCTCTCCATGCCTGATCTAGTGTACAGGGCCTCGGGCTCCCCACAGCTGCAGAAATTTGGCAGCAGGAGAGCAGTGCCACCATGCCCTTGCTCCCAAATTTTTTGGCCCATGGAGAGCCCTAAGGGTTGGATTATACTGCATTGGGGGCTAGATCTGACCCATGGACTGGGGGCTGAGCACCCCAATATAGTTTATATTTGCAGCATCTAACTCTAGGATTATTCTCTGAGACAACTGGAGGAATCTCTTATTCTTGTACTTGGAATTCAGTCCCGAATACAGTTGTATCTGATAAAATATTCACAGTTAGTGTAACATCAGCTACATGGAAAAGAATCATTCTCAGTAATATGAAAGCTAACATGTCCCATGATATACTGGCTCACTGCACAGGGCTAAACGGATAGCCAAACTTGGTACTATTTTATAATTTCTCATTCAGAATCCAGCAAATACTGAGGCGCAGAAAGACATGACAATTTATACCTGATCTGGCCTCTGAAAGAGCTGTACAGCCATGACCAAACACAATTGCATGGTTGCAGAGTACTTTAAAAGGGCCCGATCCCACAACAATCTGAACCCTCCTTGCATAACGGTTTAGATGAAGACACTCCAAAACATGGCGCCTTCAATAACTTGTGTCTGCATGTGCTGGGAGCAGGGCTGGGCTGATGCAGCTCAGCCCTGCTCCCAGCTCTGTGTTCAGAATGAGGGGGAAGGGAGTGGAGGGAGCTTGGTTTGGAGGTTTTATAGCTGGCGTTGGAGGGTGGGGTGGGTGGATTGGAGCCCCCCCACACTCCCGCGCTGGCTAAAAAAACCCCCAGACCAAACTCCCTCCACTCCCATTCTGAAGAAAGAGATGGGGCTGGGAGGGGGGAAGGGCAAGCCTAGGGGAGAGTAGCTACAGACATGTAACTGCTCCAAACTGAAGCTCAATCCCCCAACCCTGGGACCCAACAGTGAACATCTATTGCATCTGGGGGACTTCTGTAATACATAGCACTTTCTGCAAACACTCTAGATAGAGAATACAGGCCCAAGGGGCACAGACGGAAGTTACATTTGTTGTGCGATTGTCCCCTTGAAAGCATTCTACAGGCATGCCCTTACAGAAGTATATGGCTGCGGAGCACTTTAAAAGTGCCTGATTGAATGACAATCTTTACCCTCGTTATGTGAGGGTTCTGATGAAAGCACTCCGAAGTGAAGTGCCTTCATAAACTTCTGTCAGCACTGACTTGGAGCTGCCCATGGTGCTGTCTTCAGAATGGGAGGGAGGGAGGGAAAGGAATGAAGTCCCATCTGGGGTTTGCCCATCCTGCACAGTAGAGGGAGGGGGTGGATTGGAGCCCCTCTGAAGTGTGTGTGTGTGGGGGGGAGGGGGCTCAAAACCACCTGCCCCACCTTCTAATGCAACCTGGGCAAATCCCAAATGGAGCTCCTTCCCCTCGTCCCACTCTGAAGACAGCACTGGAAGGGGAAAAGGGGAGAGGGGGCAGTAGCTGCAGATATGCAGCCATTCCAAACTGGAGCTTGATCCCCCAACTCCCCAGGCCCAAGAGTGAATGTCTGTTGTGTCAGGGGGAACACTGTAATTTATGTCACTTCCTGCCATATTTCCAATCTTCATCAGTGACTTGGATGTGGGTGTGAAACGTACTCTGTCCAAGTCTGCGAACAATACTAAATTGTGGGGTGAAGTGCACACTTCGGAGGGTAGGGAACGATTGCAGGAAGACCTGGACAGGTTAGAAAAGCGGGCAGTACACAATAGGATGCAGTACAACAAGGACAAGTGCAGAGTGCTGCACCTAGGGCTCAAAAATATTCAGCACACCTCCTGGCTGGGAAGTGATCCTCTCAGCAGCACAGAAGCAGAAAGGGATCTCAGAATCATAGTGGACTCCAAGATGAACATGAGTCGTCAGTGTGACGAAATCATCAGCACAGCTAACCACACTTTATCATGCATCAGCAGATGCATGACAAATAGAACCAAGGAGGTGATACTTCCCCTCTATGAGTCATTGGTCAGACTGCAGTTGGAGTACTGCGTCCAGTTTTGGGCACCATACTTCAAGAAGGATGTTGATAGAGTCAAGAGGGTCCAGAGTAGGGCCACTTGCATGATTAGGGGCTTACAGGACAAGCCCTATGAGGAGAGACTGAGGGACCTGGACCTCCACAAGGTACGGCTGAGAGGTGATCTTGTGGCCACCTACAAATTCATTAGGGGGATGCATCAAGGGATCAGAGATGCTCTGTTCACCAGGGCACCTCTTGGGGTAACAAGGAACAGTGGTCACAAACTGACAGAGCAGATTTAGGCTAGATATCTGGAAAAACTTCTTCACAGTAAGGGTGGCCAAAATTTGGAATGGGCTTCCAAGGGAGGTGGTGCTATCCCTTACCTTGGGGGTCTTTACGAGAAGGCTGGATAGGCATCTGGCTGGGGTCATCTGACCCCAGCACTGTTTCCTGCCCAGGCAGGGGGTCAGACTCAATGATCTATTGAGGTCCCTTCCAACTCTAGCATCTATGAATCTATATAGTGCCGAGTTACAGCGGGGAGCTGCACATCTGTTAGCACCCAAACAGGTAACAAATGTCTTCCAATATGTCCTGGAAAGAATGAAAGAGATTTTCACCTTTCTATGGATGGAAGTCTGTCAGTCATAGGCGGTGGAAGGGAGGGGCTAACAGGGCTTAGCACATCCAGACACGGGGCAGCAATAGAGCTGCAAGGCAGCCTGGCCAAGGGCTTCCAGCAGCTGCAGCAGGGGTGGGAGTGGGGCTAGGGGAGGCAGGCATTGCACAGCCAGCAGAGCACAGAATTGAGCTGTGAGCAGCTCATCCAGGGGGCATGGCTCCTGCTGCTACATGCACCCCAGGAGGCATGGGGGGCATGGGCCCCCAGATCTGTGCAGGGCAGGGCAGGCTGTCATTGCAGACTGGGGCCAGGGCTGCACCGGTCTCTTCTGAATCAGGGTGGCGTGGGCACTGGAGTCCCAGGGGCTGAGTCCCCTCTGGCCCAGCAGTGCAGATGAGATGGGCCCCACCCTGGCCCCTGGCTCTGGGGCCCTCGGGTGGTGTGGGGCCAGGGGCAGGGCTGGTGCGGGAAGGCAGCTGGGGCCGGTGCGGGGCTAGGAGAGCAGCAGATTCATTGGCAGGGGGTGGTGCCGGCGCCAGGCAATGACCCTGAGTGTGGAGGAAGGGGCAACTGCACAGGCATAGCAGTCTCCAGCCCCAATCCTGGCCCCAGCTCCACTGCCTCCCGATCCCTGTC
>NW_005843501.1:0-23553 GCF_000455745.1 Alligator sinensis
CCTGGTGCCACTGCCAGCCCCAGCCTGTAGGGGCAGTAGGCTGCAGTGAGAGCAGGCTCCTGACCCGACCTCAACCCCAGCACTGGCACCTCCTGCCCCACCCGGGGTCAGAGCTGGGAGCTCTGCAGCAGCCGGGGGAAGCCATGCCCCCAGGCAGCGGCTCCAGCCACCCTCCCCTGGTCCCTGTGCAGCTGCTGCATCTGGCTGGAAACCTGTGCCTCAGGTAACCAGCACAGAGGCACTTTTAGCTTACCAGCACCACCCATTTTTCAGTTCAAATCTCTGTTAACTGGCACGAGTGGGGAATGGGTGATTCTCCACTCATGCCAATTAACAGAGATTTGAACTGAAAAATGGGTGTAAATCAGTAAAAAATGAATAACTTAAAAAAAAAAAGAATCAGGGAATTTATCAGTGAAAATCAGTAAAAACCGAGAATGCGGAACAGTAGATATTAGTTTTCTATGACATGACAATAACACTCACCATATATAATACTGGTCAAGCTGAAAGCTTAATTAGTTTTTTTAAAGTTTTGAGAAATCTCATTATTTTGGTGCCAAGCTTCTGCAAAAATAACTGTCATTAAAGATACCTAGAAATCTTAATTTTTATTTAAATTTAGATCAATCAACACCATTGATACAAAATTTCAGTGGAGGCTGAAAAACAAATTTCCTTGAATTACTGAATGCTCTTTGGTATTTTTTATGATTTCACAGAAAAGAAACTAAACAGAAGTCTGAACACATCTTTGGAGAGTAGGGCCTTATGGAAGACATCCTGTGTTTATACACATATCAGCTTTTTAGTGATTTTCCCACCGAAATCAATAGTGATTTCAGACTTAAAATATATACCCGTTAAAAGAGATTCTCAAATTGTTGGTAGGGTCCAAAACTGCTTTTATAAACAAAGGATTAGTTAGCAACATTCAACTGGAATTTCCCAAAAGTCACTTTAAAAAGATCCTTTAAAGGATAACAACAAAGTAGCATGTGGCATACTGGACTCCGGATATCTGATATAGTATTTTTGTATATTTGCCTACATGTCTTAACATGATGCTGAGCACTTACCTAATAAAGAATACAAACATGTGTACATACATCAAATAATTAAATCACCACAATACATGCATACATACATCAAAGAATTAAATTACCACAATACTCAGTTGAGGTAGTTAAGTGCCAGAAGTTGTGATACTGGAGAGGAATGGAGGGAGAAGTTTTGAAGCCAAATTCATCCTTGACCTAACTAGACACAGTATAAATACTGTCAACAGAGCTGCGTGTGCTAGTGCTGAGTTTGATTGAGAAACAAAACCAATGTCTTTGGAAAGGAAAGAACATAGCTCACTAGTGTATATTGCATTATGTCACACTTTTATGAATGTCATTTAACTTTGTAATATTTGTAATAAGATGCATCTAATTTTGACAGTATTCTATTAAAAGATATTTAACTTGAGCAATAAATCAACTTTACAGCTCTAATTTTATTTTTTTCTCTCCTACAGGCATAATGTGTTTTACCTTTCTGATGCTGATGCCGTATTGTGGTGTTACTTGGGGAATATATGGTCAAAAATGTAGCAAATTTAAAATTTATACCTTCTTACTCAATTTAACAACTTCCTTGCAGGTATTCTCAGCCTCACTTCTGACATAAAGGAACTAGAAAACCATGCCCATTGTAGGGAGATAATTTTCTCAGTGTAGGAACATTGTTAAAGTTAGGTATACAATCAACTACCTTGCTGAATCAGAACTCCAGTAGCTAATTTCACAGTTGTGAATCTACTACAGTCACCCAGAGAATAAACTGGATTATTTACTGGCATTTATTGGTTAGTTTAAGGCTTCTACTCTTTAGCTTCTGTTTGGTTGCTTTGTTCCAATACAAATGGCAAAATGTTTTACCAGAAGGCCACCCATGGTAGTAAAACAACATTAGACTTACACAATGACACAAATATAAAAGTCAAGAAATGTCAAAAATTAAAGAATCATCATCAACCTAAAAATTAATAGTGGTAAGTATGTTGAAGTATGAAACTACATCTCCATGACAACACTTATGGTTTTACAATATTTTTTAGTTTTTATTAGTGTTTATACTCAGATATTAACATGAAGGGAGACTAACGATGGAGGGGGAAAACAGTGAAATGACTAAACACAAAGTGCTGTCAACAGAATGATGTGAATTAACCTTGAAGAATGGAGAAAATTTGATAAGCATGAATCCTAAGTTGGCAGTACCCCTTTTAAGTTTTCACCATGCCACATGAGCTTTTTACTCAAAAGTTTTATTAATCAGTATAAGGGTTGTAATATCAACTCCAGAGTGTTGTCAATATTACTGTTTTGCTATATTTACTGTGTTTGTTATTAATGTCCATCATAAATTGTACACAATGCATAATAAAGCAAAATTAACCCAGTTATAAAAAGTTTAACTTCTGGAATGTTCTGATTTTGGAGGGGGATGTGTAGGGCCCTAGGTTTGGGGATTTGAGGTTTCTGGGAGGAGGTGTCACAGAGTTACTTCCTGTAAAGCTTTATTATTTTTATGCTTCTGTACGTTACGTTCTAAAAACATGTTATTTGGCATGACATTATGAAGACATAGATATGCCCACAAACTATCACAAACGTCAACATCAGCCAGAGCATTTTTTTTTGCTACTATACAGTTATAAATGAAATAATTGCTATATTAAATGCTTTGCACTTAGTTACTGAAATTGCCTCCTCTGAGCACACTGTTGACAATATAGAATCCTTTTATTCACCTTTTTCTGCCTTCAGATAATTGCTTCTAATAGGTCACCTTGAATAACTTTTCCTTTTCATTTTGGGACAGGAAACTGGGTCTTTTGGCTGCTTACAAACAGAATCTTTATTTTAATGGTTGTCAATTAGCTACAGAAATGCTCACTGGATTTATTTACATAGACAGCCTATGAGCTAGTTGCTAGACAATTGGTACTCAGACTATGGCCTGGATTTTCTCAAATTTAATCTTTCTTTTTTCACATTTATGATTCTAGAGACTTGTAGGGGGTGATTTGTAAGACTAAGGAGATCAGAATCTTTACCTTTTATAACTGGTTTGCAATTAATTGAATAATTGGTTTGCAGTTGAATAACTGGTTTGAATAACTGCAATTGAATAACAGGTTTGCAACTGAATAATGTTTCATAAAGAGCTGTAAATGGATACAGAAATGTTTCCTGCATGTATTGCAGTGGCTTGGTATAATGTTCTGTCCACACATGGCATTTTACCTGTGATCTGAATCCACTGAATGACAAATTGCCTTTTAATTCTTCTGTCATTCTTGACAGCTCTTATTTTTCTCCTCTGCTTACAGAGGAAATGGTTCAGCATTTTTTACCAGGTTACTGAAAAGAGAGAAGACTGCTTCTGGTAGAGATGAAGGGTGTACAACTTTAAAGGGCTGTGAAACTTAGTTAACTGACTTACGTCCTCAACAACACAAGTTCCTTAGCAACAGACATAGATGAATCCATACAGCCATACCTGGTTTCTGAGAACTCTCTCATCCTGAAATGATTTCAGATGGGCATGGTTTGTTTCTGCTGAAGTGATACAATTATTGACTCATTTCCAGGTTATCACTCTATGATAAAGTTTTCAAAATGCTTGGACGTCATAAAACATTACCTCAATTCAAAAACAGAAAAATATAGCAGTGAATTCTGTGAACTAAAACTGCCTTTCTGTAGATACAATATCATAATGTAGTGTTTATATTTAAAATTCAGATTGTGTAGAATATGAGAAAGTTGCTTAAAGGGTTGAGGCTGTATCTGTCTCTGCAGGTCCAGCTAAAGTATCTCTGCCTTGAAAGCTGATAGGTTAGGGGGCATTTTAAGTTGACAATCTTAGTCCATCAAGGTCTATTCAAAAAATGAATGAGACACCCGAGCTTACTTTTTTGCTTGTTTTGGTTTTTTGTTCAACTCTGTTCTTTGGATTTGATATTTCCTATAAAAGAATAAAGATTGCCTACAAGGTTTTATCATTATACAGGAAAATAAAACAGTCATTAGCCGAGGCAATGCAGAGTGCTTGAAGAGGAAATAGTTTCCTTTATCTATAACAATAAAACCTTATTCTTTAACTGAGAGTCTACCCTGATAAGAGATATTTCATCAGTACAATAACACTTTCTGTTTCTGTGTGGTTTGGTTGTGAAGGATTTGGCTGCATTTCATCTTTTCAAGAGACGTATAGTTCTTATAAAATGAATTATTCTCAATATAAATAAGATTTCTGAGTTCTCGAAACGTCTTGCTACCTTCAACTAGGTCAGGTGTTTCTCAATAACAAAATTTAAAGGACACATTGGAAAATTTGTTTTTTGTTCTCTTTATCTGTTATTTTGCTTTCATGTTCTCAAAAGTCTATTTTATAAAGTTGGTCACAGCAACTCTGCTTGAAAATGATAGGACTGTATCATTTCTTATGGAAGAGCTTTACTGTAAAGAACATTTATCTGCTGGTTTGTAGAACTGCAGCACATTGCTTAAAAACCCTGTGCTAGATTTTACCTAATTTTGAGATCACAATTCAAGAGAGAGACTTTTTGCTTAAAGCTATAGTTGTCAGTCATAACAACTGCTGTTATATTTTTAATAGGGGTTTGAAGCAACAACTACAATTTTTTTTATTAGAGAATTCATACAGTAATGGATTGATTTAGCCCATTGACTGAGACAATGAATTTCTCATACAGTTTGAGAAAAAATTCAGATGAAGGTAGATGGCCTAATTTAGTACTGAGGCCATCACCAGCTCGCTTCAATTTCAATATCATGTGGATACACAGCATTAAAAATATATAAAGTAAAAATAAAATTTAGCTGCCTAAATTATGGTCTCAGGGATCTAGGTTTGAAAGTCTTGGCCAAAATATACCAATTAAATTATATTCTATTTGAGAAAATAAATAAAATAAATTAACTTTGAATTTTGTCCAGGAAAATAATGAGTTAGGTGCACAAAGACTAAACTATCAGTTAAAAAGCAGTGTTAAAAGTTGTATATTTGCCAAATTGAAAGTCAATAACTAATACTAGATTAGTCATGTGATGCGACATAATTATTGTATCCTAAAATATCACATTCAAATTACTAATTTACTTTGGGATTATTTTTAAAAAGATATAATTAAATTCAGGAAAGTGTGGAGTGGAACAGCTGCATTGAAAGATATAAAATGTGAAGGGAATAACAAATAAAGTAGATGGGACTGGGGAGGAAAGCAATGATGTTGGGAAAATGGATCTTGATTTTCTTTTTTAAACTTTACTTATTAATTAATCCAACCCATAAAATAACAGATTTAACATTCAGCAGTCTATCCAGTCCTCCAAGATATAAACAAAAACAGACATTATTCTTCTCAGTGTCAACGGAGCTTCAGCTATGTTGGAATTTATTATTACAGTATTAGCGTAATAATAACCCAGCAGGCACTTTTCAAAATGTAGTCAGGAATTTTAAAAACTAAAAGCAAATCTGAAAAACCAGCAATTCACATGGATTTAATTTAGGTAATTCACTTTGTCACTGTTTTCTTATAATTGGAATTTATAACTGGAGAAAAAACATAAAAGCAATAGTTTGCAAAGCAATGGAAGATTCATTTTTAGGCTTACAAAACTGAATTTAGGCACCTGCAACAGGGAACCCATATGTTGTTAGCTGCATTCTGAGGGGTAACAGGACTTTTGTCACCTGTAGGGGCCAGAATCAACAACAGCCTGCCCCAACAAGAAAAGTGACCCCAAGGCCAGATCTTGTTAAGGACCCTGGGAAGGTGCAGGGCAGGAGCATCCAAAGCTTGTTAGGCCAAGTAGATGCAACTCCCATAAACTGCAGCAGGGGAGGTCAAAGGTTATCAAATCATGGCAATCAGGGATTATCAAACACAAAAGAAACCCCTGTGTGTGGCTGGAGAGCCAGCCAACAGGAAGGGGGTAGAGCTCTGGCACACAGAACTAGTGAACTATCAGGGCAGTCTGGTCCGCAGGCAGAGGATGTTCTGAAGGGCCCCTGCAATATCTTCAAGGGCCCCTTCAGGGGATGGACTGGCCAACACCTAAGTGGTCCCCAAGGGCTACAAGGAGAAAGCCAAGGGGGATTTAGGATATGCTGCAAGGTGAGTAGCAAAAGCGAGATGACTTTTTAGAAAACAGTTTGCTTGTGTTTTTGTGTTTTGACAGTGCTTAAAATGAGGACACACTGGGGCTACAGGGGTGGAGGAGGCCATGGGTGGGGTACCTGAGGGGAACTTTCTGCTATTAGGGCTGAGACCTAGGGTCTGAGGCAGATCTGGCCTGAAGAGTCACAGTCAGATAAAAAGGGTTGAAGCTGGGCAGGCAGAAACCTAGACAAGGGTCTTGGGACCTTAGGGGTCCTGTGTTGAGATGGGAACAGAGGTTTGCTATGAAAGGACCATCTGCGAGACATGGGCCTAACTATGGGGTTGGCTGGAGGTCATGATTCTATCCCCTAAGATCACAAAGGCCCTTTTAAAGAGGCAGTACATTCATGGGGTGATAAGAGAGTGGTAACAGTCACCAGGTGGTAGGCCATGCCGGCTTTTGCAGAGAGCCTTCCCTTCTGTATATTTAACAGCAAGTCATGGCAAGTGAGAGAGGAGGCAGAGAAGGTTTGGGAATATGGACAGGCCAGTCTGGCAACTAGAGGCACCAGACTCTGTAGAAGAAGATGACCTGAACTTGTCACAACTGGTACATTGGCTGGGAACACATAACATCCTAACCAATATAGTAGAAGAAGGGAGATTTGGAAGAACCCGAGGGTGAAGAAATGGGGACCAACAAAATACTACAACTCCTGGCTCAACAGCAAGAAGCTAATCAGCAGATACAGACCTTAATGGCTCAAGTAGCTCAGAAACAACAGAGACTGACCAAGGAGCAAAGAACTTTCTTGGCCTGGCAGCAAATGTTATTTGAGTGACAAATCCTTCCAGCTCTGAAGCTGCCAGCTGCAGGAGAGAGGGCAGAGACCAGTCTTGGGGTATTTGCCCCATTAAAAATGACAAGAGAAGGTGATCCCAAAGTCATTATTGAAACATTTGAGAGAGTAGCAAAAGCAGCCAGGTGGGACAAGGTGACATAGCCTGTCCATCTAGGGACATTATTGACTGGGGAAGCCCAGGCAGAAGGCTTACTGGGCTCTTATGCAAGATGAAGCCTGACAATATAAGAAGGTAAAAGAGGCTATTATCAAGAGACTAGATATATCAATGGAGCACCACCAGCGGACATTCCACCACCTAGCCAGAAGATCCTAGGTTTGCTCTAAACTGATAGCGGGCACCCCTTACAAGTGGCTATGTCTGGAGAAAAAAACCAAAGAGAAGATGCAAGCACTCCTACAGCTGGGAGATACATGCACTCCTAAAGGTCTCAGCCCCAGGAGTGAAGATTGCTGGTTCGAAGGGAGTCACAAACTGGGCGATAAGGCATGGTGGGATCTAAACCCTGATACCACCATTATGCCTCTTGCCATGCACATGTGGCCAGAAGGATGTGCAATTTTTGGAATCACACATCAGATCCCATTGCACCTTCCTTTTAATGCCTTTCAGTGGCTTTCATATTATACATACATAGTTCAGCTACCCCTGTCATAGATTTTTTACTGCTAAATAGATAAAGCAGATTACCCTTAAATTCATGTAGCAGAGAGCTTGTTATGCCCCATCAGGAAGATCAAAACTTAATCATCGCTGCCATTATGAAGTTGTAAGTGGGCCTGTTCTGCAGAATGACTGTAACTAGGACATTTTTACATGGTTATTTATTTGATATTGTCTCTATAAGTACCTCATATACAAACTACAGAAATTATATTAAAAGAATGTTAATATTGAAAAATGAAACACTCAAGAATCTAGAAAGGCTGATGTTAAAGATGTCTAGGTGTATTTACTCCCCCCACTGTATATGTACATTACAATACTCTAACAGCACATCTTCCCTGTGTTTTTCCTTCTGAAATGTTGTATTCCTATTTCTTAATGACCAATCGCATAACTTACTGTATGTCATCTTGGCCACAATCAGAGGGCTCAAAACTGTACAAATTTAGAAAAAATTATAGTTTCCAGAGAATTACATAAGTAAACTCTCAGCAAATAGCAAGCACAATTCCATAGATACCAAGTACAGCACATTTATTAACTACATGTTTATGGTTTTATATCAAGAGTATGCTGTATTACTTGCACATGTTAAAGGGTACATGCATACATGCACAAAAGGTAAAGTTAAGCTGGCACATTCAAGAAAACAATTGTGACATTTCTTGATTTCAGAGGACTTAACTGTGTTCCCTTCATAGTCTTTTAAGATACTAACTATCAGAAAACCATCAATAAAGAATACGTTTTCATGCTTTGTTTGATCAGGGTCTTATATGAAAAAGACAAGCATCATTATTTGATCTGGAAGGAAACTGTCCCCCAGAAAAAGAATGTAAAAATATTTGCATCACAGTAGTCTGCATTTTTTTTCATTGTTTCAGACAGCATACATTCTCACCCTCTGAGAGAGAGGATCAAACTGCAAGACTAGAGATAAATGAAAGGGACAAAGTCATCTTCAATTTGCTATTTTTAAAGTTTCTACATTTTTGAATCACTACATATTTGTCTAGACTTTTATTTTGTTTAAAAAATGTGAGGGTAGGTAAACCAGCAAAGTGGTTGTTTAATGGTACGTTTAAATGCCAGCCTACAGGTGACAAATGGCCAACAGGTGCACTCCCCATTAATCCCCCTACTCAAACAGAGTTGCTGCTTCTGGGGAAACTGTGAAAAGATAAGAACACCGAACAAAGAGCCACCTATAAGAACAGCCCAGCCAAGACAGGCAATGAGCACAAGAAATACCCAGGTAAGAGACAAGGGCCTAGATAGTCCAGGGATTAGGGGGGCAGTGCATGCACCTTTAGGAGGCCTTAAATGCCTCTACAATAATGCTCATAGTATGGGGAACAAGAAGAAGGAACTTGCCCTCCTGCTAGCTAACACTAACTTGGACATAGTGGGGCTCACTGAAACTTGGTGGGATCCAACGCATGACTGGGCAGTAAACATCAGGGGCTATAGACTGTACAGGAGGGATAGAACAGGGAAGAAAGGTTGGGGTGTGGCACTCTATGTCAAAGAGCAATACACATCCTCATCAAACAGCACTGGGTCAGAGGAGGGGCAGACTGAAGTGCTCTGGGTCTGTATACAAGGGGATCATGGGGAAAGGGACTTAATGGTAGGGGTTTACTACAGGCCACCCAACCAGGGGGAAGAGCTGGACTGGGAATTCTCAGGTCAGCTTGCAGAGGCAGTTAAGTCAAGGGACATGGTCATCACGGGTGACCTAAACTATCCAGACATCATCAGCCAGGTCTGACCGCTCACTTAGGTTCCTAGCCAAGTTACAGGACCTCCATCTAACCCAGGAGGTGCACAGTCCCACCAGGGGAAATGCCTTGCTGGACCTGGTCCTGGCCACGGGCAAAGACCTGGTGAGTGGACTGCGGGTTCTCGACCACCTGGGTGGTAGCGATCATCGCCTACTGGAATTCACCATCCAGCACAGGGTGTCAAAGGCGTGCAGCAAGGCAGCAGCCCTAGACTTCAGAAGGGCAGATTTCAATGAGGTAAGAGGACTAGTGAGGGAGGCACTGAGGTCCCGGAGGGGAGGGGAGTTGGGAGTCCAGGAAGCGTGGTCGCTCCTTAAGGAGACAATCTTCCAAGCCCAAAGGGTGACAATCTTCACACAGATCAAAGGGGGCAGAAGTGCTCAAAAGCCCCCATGGCTCACCAAAAGCATCTGCAAATGTCTCAGAAGCTAAGAAGGAGTCGTACACCCAATGGAAGGGAGGGGCCATCACCAAGGAGGATTATACCTCCCTTGCCCGAGATTGTAGGGGGCCTGTTAGGAAGGCTAAGGCGGAGATGGAACTGGGACTACCAACCCGGATCAAGGACAACAAGAAGTCCTTTTTTAAATACATAGGGGATAAAAAGAAAGTACCGGGTAACATAGGGCCTCTGCAGGATATGCTAGGAAGTCTGGTGGTCACACCAGACAACAAAGCTAACCTCTTTAACAATTTCTTTGCCTCCATCTTTTTGAGCAGGAACTGGGGCGTCCTCCCCACTGGGATCCCTGATGGACCCAAGGAAGGTGCTGTCAGGCCCAGGGTCAGTGAGGACCTAGTCAGAGAACTTCTAGTGGGTCTAGACATCTTCAAATCAGCAGGTCCTGATGATCTCCACCCCAGAGTGCTGAGGGAATTAACAGAGGTCATTGTGGGACCCCTCGGTCCTGGGGAAGCTCTTTGAGAAAATTATCCAGGAGCACATCTGTGAGGGACCAGCAGGAAAGATCATGCTTAGGGGCAACCAACATGGGTTCATTCAAGGCAGGTCCTGTCAGACCAACCTGGTGGCCTTCTATGACCAGGTCACAAAATCCTTGGATGCAGGTGTCATGGTGGACGTAGTCTTTCGGGACTTTAGGAAGGCTTTCACACTGTCTCTCACACCATTTTCATTAAGAAATTAGGCGACTGTGGTGTCGATGTCTACACAGTCAGATGGGTCACAAATTGGCTGGAGGGCTGCACCAAGAGTGTGGTAGTGGATGGTTCTTTTTCAACCTCGAGGGATGTGGGCAGTGGGGTCCTCCAGGGCTCAGTCCTCAAGCCCACACTGTTCAACATCTTCATCAGTGACTTGGACAAGGGGGTGAAAAGCACCTTGTTCAAATTCACAGATAACACTAAAATGTGGGGAGAAGTGGGCACGTTGGAGGAGAGGGACAGGCTGCAACTAGATCTGGACAGGTTACAGGGGTGGGTGGATGAGAATAGGATGGGATTCAATACTAACAAGTACAAGGCACTGCATCTGGGGAGGAAGACCCAGCTGCAGTTGGAGTACTGCATCTAGTTCTGAGTGCCGCACTTCAGGTGGGATGTGGCTAGCATTGTCAGGGTCCAGAGGAGGGCCACTCGCATGGTCGGGGCAGCAGGGCAGACCCTATGAGAGGAGGGTACAGGACCTGAACCTGTTCAGCTTACACAAGAGAAGGCTGAGAAGGGATCTGGTGGCTGTCTACAAACTGGCCAAGGGGGACCAGCAGGCTATGGGAGAGTCCCTGTTTCCCCAAGCACTACTGGAAGTAACAAGGAAGAATGGTCATAAGTTGACAAAGTAGATTCAGGCTAGATATCAGGAGGCACTACTTTACAGTCAGGGCAGCTAGGATCTGGAACCAATTTCCAAGGGAAGTGGTGCTCACTCCTACCCTGGGAGTCTTCAAAAGGAGGCTAGATAATCACCTAGCCAGGGTTGTTTGACCCCAGCATTCTTTCCTGCCCATAGCAGGGGGTCGGACTTGGTGATCTGCTCAGGTTCCTTCCAACCCTACCAACTATGAAACTATAAAAACAGTCTTCAGATTTCCAACAAACCTAGCCCAAATATGATCCTCTCCAGTGTAAATCAGTTTATCCACAAACACATGCTTAACTACATTTGGAGCTTTGCTCTCTTCACATCCATTACAGTGCGAACAAAAGCAAATGCTCATGGCAGTTTCAGGAGCATGATGATGTCACTGCTGATGTAAGGTACAGCCTATCAAACTCTCTCTATTTGCATAGCAATTAGCATATAAGAGCAAGCTGTAAAGCTGAAGACAGACAAGTTTCATGCTGGGGTTTATGAGGTACTATTAGTAATAGGAATAAATGAAAAACATGGTTCTAAAACAATATGGAGCTGCTATTTTTAGTTTGCTTTCTTTCTCCCTTTCTGTCTTTCTTTTAACATAGGTGTGAGGCCAAAATGTCTTCAGAGTGACAGAAGCCTAAAACTAAAGTGATGCGTTTGTGAACAGGCTCACTATTTTTTCAAGTTTAGGCATTCCTTTCCGGTGCTGAAGAAAGTTTGCTAGAAAGCACAGAGCATTCTGCAATGAGACTTGCACAGTCCATCCTCCCTGAAATCATGCAAAACCCCAGATCCAAGGTACCATGCAGGTAGGGACTAAAATGGACTCACAGAGAGGGGATGTGGGTTCCTACTGTTTAAATCATTATATTATTTTTGACCATAAGTAACCTAAGTACAATGCTTGGATTCTCTTCCCTTCTCTCAAGTGATTAAATGTTAAGAGATGGCTGGTCAAGGAACTCATATTTGAAATGTATATAAATATCTGCTAGAACATCGCAAACTAAACTGCAATTCAAAATGCATGAATAGTCTGATGTGTCCTGGGACTTTGGTATAAAAGAGATTATTCATCACATATGACTGTCATGGTAAGCAACATTTTTAACTAGAGAAGAAGTGTTATCACTAATCAGAACAGACATAAGAACTCATTAATGCAAATTGTCATTTCTAACTAGCATTCAGTGGGAGCTTTTCAATCTGATGTCAGGGTCTGTGTAGTGGAACATTATAAAAAATTAACAAAATTTCAAAATACACAATATTATGCAATTTGTACTTCAGAGAACATTACCTTCTCTTTGCTGGCAGCCTTTCCACAAAAACAGATCCATCATATATTTTTCAGAGTTTAGGCCCATACTTTATGATTAACAGCGCGTGTCTACATAAGACTTTTACTGTGCAGTTGCCTAATTAGCTCCTCAGTAAAACAACACCATCTACATATGTGGTGCTATAGGACAGAGTAAACTCATTAACTCTGCTGTAGGACAGTATTTCTAAACACACGTACTATCTGGTGGAGGAGTTATTTACTCTGCAGCAATGCACATGTGGATGTTGACCCGGCTTGCTAGGGCAGGAGGGTGCTTCAGTTCAGGGGCTCCCTGACAGCTAGCCCTGTAAAGCACCCTCATGCTCCAACTATGCCTTCTGCAGCATAGTGAGCTTGGCAGGAGCAGCCCCAGGATGGCAGGCTGACCTCCCAGAGCCCCCAGCCAGCCAGGGTTGCTCTACCTTAGCTCAACGTGCTTCATTCCCAGTCACATGTGCAAACAGAATCCAGAAGCAATAAGCTCTAGCACAAACTGCACTGGAGTTTATTGCAGCACATTAATAGTACCCGTGGTGTACAACCCCCCCACCCCTGCAACCCGTGCATGTTCCGTGGAATCAATGGGACTCCCTGCAAGTGCACAAGTACTGACACATTTTCTAAACTACATAGCATGTCTGTCTGTCTGCTTTGGTCTCTTTAATGATACAGATAATATTTCACCCCGTTTTTTAAATACATTTTATATAATACAGTTCAAAATAAAACTAAAAAGACCTTGTTTGAGGGACAGTCTCTCACAGCATTGATTGAGTACTATTTCTCAAGCATAGTTAAAAAAGGAAATAATCACACTATTAACATAATCTGACAATATTTTCCCTGACATTCAACAGCATTAGTTAGCTGAGTAATGTACAGTCACAGATATATTTTTTTCTTATATATACTATTTTCTTACCTATTTCTAGATACTTTTGCAACTTGAAGTGTGCTTCAACAGGTAAGTACATGCAAAGGATTAAATCCTGGATCTACTTAGGCCAATAGGAACAAGTTTTCATTCTAAAAAAATAATTGACAAGAATCATGCAACATTGAAGGAGCTGAATTCATTTTGTATCTGGATTCTTTGTATGAAACAAGGTTCCATTAAGACTAGAATTTATTTTTATTTTTTATTCAAAATTAAAATGAATTCATGGAGAAAGAAGTTACATACAATTTAACTTGAGACAGGCATGTTTGATTACATGAGGAAAATCAAAACAAGTTATCAGAAAACAATTTTTTTTCTAGAAGAAGGTGAAGGTGCTCAAGTTAAATTGTTATATTAACATCATCATATAATTTACTATCATTAAATTGCAGGGTATTATATTTATTCCAGATAGCAAGAAGACAGAGAAGCATAGCTAATCAATGCTTGTCCTGAAAACAAAGTAAACCAGAGTCCTATAAATTAATTGTAATTTTTCTCCAGGAGTCATACTATTAGTATGAGATATAGAAGTCTGTAACAGGTTTAGCAACAGTAGTATTTATTTAAAGAGTTATTACTGTTCTGCATTTGTGATCAGAATAAAAGTATGACAAAATCCCCACTGGCAAAGACAGGGAGAGAAGTAAAATGTCCATCTTCTACCACATACAGCTCCCAAAACTTGGTAGAAACCCCCAGAATCTAGTTGAATATAATCAGAAGTACAGAACAATAAAGTATCACAGAGAAAGGAGCCTTATGATTTAATGGGAAGTGAGTGGTAAAAAATAAAAATGGAAATTGTGGAAGTCGAGTAGTCGTTATAGTGATGATTTTAACCATAACTGCATGTTTCCATAATGAACATACATGTAGAGCCAAAATGTTATGTAAGGATTAACCATAAACAGAAATGCATAAGGAACTGTAAGAAACTGCTGTTCACCCAAGTGGGAGTTGGATCAGGCTCTTGATGTATGAGAACGTACTAAGAAACTGAAAATAATGATATTTTTTTGGAACCATGCCTGACAGCTCTTCAACATCGACCTTTGCCTTAGAAATCTATTAACTTGAAGGAAATACACTCTGCAGGTGCACCAGAGGAAAGTGTGGGACAAAGATCAACACACTTGCATGAAAATTAAGCTTTATCCAAGAATGGAAGCAATTAAGGTAAACGAAAAGCAGTGTCATAGCAACAACACTATGCAGTTATCTAATTGAGTACCTAGACACAGTACAATATTAAATATTAGAATGAGATACAAGTGGTCAGAATCTTCTGGAAATATACAATGGAAAAACATCTTGGCTTTTCATCGTGTAATTTAAAAAACACAATGTAACTGAGATACACCAAAATGGATATTGGAATTCAAGTCTCAATCCAGCAAGGTAAGTAGCCACATTAATACTATTTATTCCCAAACTTAAAGTTAGGCCCATGCATATGTACCTTGTGGAAGAAAGTGTGTTACAGCATTATATGAGAGACCCTTGAAACTCCTGAGAAGACATGATATCCTGCTCCCTTTACAAGTTGGGAAACCAACCCACAGTACAATAAAACTTACTTGGGCCACAGTCCCATAACAAGTCTGTAACTATGTTGAGAAGAGCCCTGAATTTTACATTCAGCTTCCTTTATCATTAAACCACACTTCCTTTTAGACAGATAAAGGAAGATCTTACAGAAAATGATAATACATATACTGGCAGATAACACACCAAAATTCTGATTAATTATAAGACCTACTTATCAAAAATTAGCCTCTACTCCCATCAGTTATTGAAGAGTTAATTCTCTAGATGCTCTATTAGTCTATACAAAAGACAGATAACGAATATCAAAATAGATGTAAGCATGCTTTGAAAATATAGCCAACCCTGTAATTCAGTTATTTTTAGTAAACCAACAAGAAGGCTGAAGTTTATAAAACAGCTGTGCTGGTCAAATCTGATTTGTTACTCCCCCCAGAGGGTAGAAAAATAAATCTGAGAAAGCATTTTCTTCTCCATGTCTCCCTTTGGCAATGCACCATCACATATGTGAAAATCAGATATTTTATGCACTTGTTCTAAATGAAAAACAAGGAAACCTGGGGGAAGGAAGAGAAATAGAAGAAAGCACTACTAAAAGTAGTCTAAACTGGGAATCTTAATTATGACATGTGAGGTTAAAAATAAAAGGTGGTGGTGGTAGGGTAAAGCTGAGTTGGTTGAGATTGCTGAGGAGAAAGGAAGAAATGTGATTTAAAAATGCCTCAAGGAAAGGAAATAAACAGAATAAATAAGCAGAAGCTACTATGGGATGAAGTGCAAGGGAGAACAGTTTGTGACTAATAAATCTGTGAATATGGATAAGAGATGTTAAACAAGGGAACACAAAAATCATGAAAGCGCAAGTGCAAACAGAAACAGATGTGGCTTTAAAAAAAAAAAAGAAGAAGAATTAGATGAACTAGTTCAGTAGACTTCAGTCTCAGGAATGCTTTATATTACTCCTTCCATCCAGATGTTCGGAGCTAAATTTATAAAGTAACATAGGCATTGCAATACTTAACATTTAGTTGTCTTTGTCAGTGCAGGGATAGATCCTAGGGAGGGTTAAAGGTAGAATTGTTCCTTCCCCTCCCTGCCTCTCTTCTGCTTTGGTTCCTGCTCTATTGAGAGTTTAAAACTATTTGCCAGACAGGGATAGTGGCATGCCTATTCATGAAGGAGCTGAGGGAGTCAACTGACTTCGTTATTATGTATTTTGTTTCTGCTAATCTCTTCACTCCATTGGCATTCACACCCTTTGATCTTCCTCTAATCAAGCTAGCCTTCTTTTATAAATATCCTGTCTCTTATGTACTCTTGTTTCCATGCTTAACCCCCTCGCCCACTCCGGCATGTCCAATAAAAATGTGCGACTGCCTAGGAACTTGTACTGAATGACTTTTTTCTTAGGAGATTCAAACCCACAAGAAATCAGAGAAAGAGAGGAAAGGGCAGGGATAAAAGCAGGCTGAGCTGTAAAGTAGAATACCAATGAGAGACAGGAAGGAGTTGCAAAGGTGAGGCAAAAAGCTAAGTTTCTGTAGCAGATGACAGAGGCAGTGGGAGGCTGAATCAAAAATGCAACCAAGGTGGCATAAAGCTGGGCATGGTTGGATGAGAGGAATTGGTCTTCATGGAAAAGGGGTGCTGCCAGCAACTGAAACAAGCTCTCCCCTGACCTCAACTATTGGTTCCTCTGTGCTGATGGTGTTGGGTGTTAACGCTGGATTTGGACCCAGAACCTATACCTTTGTTCCAGGCAGGCACAATCCTCAGACCGACCACAACACCTGCCAATTGATAATAGGTGAATTTACTGATACAGAGTAAGACCAAAAAACAACACAAGCAATCAAACAATTCTATATCTACCAATCCTAGGGCTGTCATCAGAGTCCAAATACATCTGGTCAGGATGTAGGCTCCCCTCTGAGGCTCTCTCTCTTATGTGTCAGCAGTCTGGAGGTGGGATGCCGAGGCCCACAGCCCCCCTCCAGTGGGGTGCATGACACGGGCTGCTGCTGTCCATGGTGGCTTAGGGGACCCTTCCCAGGGGATGGGGGTGGGCACCCCTCTCAGAAAGAAAATGGGGAGGGACAGGGAGGGACAGAACAAAGGGAGGGACCCTTTGTTACTCTCAAGTCTCTGCTTTTGTATTCTCCTTCCCCCTTGATGACTCCTGATAACTCTTCATCCATGGTTCTCTCTGGTTTGCTGTCTCTCTGTGGTCACATGTCCACATAGCCTTCTGGGCCTTCTCCTAATTTGGTCTGTTCCCCCCAAACCAGGACTCAGCCCCTCTGCTCTTTGAGGTCTTGTTTCTGTTGTTACTTATCTTGTGTTATGGGACAGTATGGTACTTCTTTGGTCACCCTCCTGTGTATTCTTGGTGTGTTAGACAACCTGTCTACCTTTAAGGCTGTGATCTTGTGTTATGGGATGTCCCCCTCAATTCTCAGGCTATGTTCATCCGTTTACCTCATGGCCATGAGAAGCTGTGTGCGTGTCTCCCAAGTTCTTTAGAAATCCATTTAACCCCTGATGCCCATTTTCACCACTTATAATTCATATATCTATACCTATAAGCCAATTCCCCAAAAAACAGACCTTTAAATGCAGTTTCTAAGTCAACAGAGAGCAGTGGAGGGTATACTGTGAAGACAGGGGGATCTGGGGAGGTGGCAATTACAGCCCTGCACCATGGTCAGGGGCTGAGGAGAGAGAATGGAACTTTTCAGGAAGCGTTTTGCAGGGAAGAGGCAGGAGGGAAGCCAGGAGGAGCTGGGGTGTCATGGGTAGCAAGGAACTTTGGGAAAAAGGGAGATATATGCGGCAGAGGGGTATGCGGTGAGAAAGAGTTTAAGTTTTATGGCGTGGGGAGGTGTGAAAGGCTGAGGTAGGGTAGTGGGGTCTATGGGTGGTAAATAGGGTGTGAAGGTGGAAAGCAAGAGGGATTGTGGGTGAGGGAAGTCTAGGGAGGGACTGTGGTGAGGTTTGAATGCTTAGAGGGGCAGGGAAGGGCTCAGTGGCATGTGAGGGGAATATTGATAGATCAGGGATTCTGGGACAGCGAGAGATGAGTATGCACAGGGTGCAGTGTGTTCATTGAGGGGCAGTGAGGGGCAGGGTAAGACTCAATAGGATGTAAGGAGGATGGTGGGATCTGATGGATTTGGGTCATGATGAGATGGGGCTAAGCCCGGAGACATGAAAGATAAGGAACCAAGGTTTATCCGAGACAGAGAGACAATGGATGGAGGACAATGAGGGGGACTTTAGGGCCATGGTGGACTATCTGGAGGACTCATGTTGTGGAGGAATGGTTCTATCCATAACCTGGCTGGCAAGTAACAGCTGTAGTGCAGTCCCCTACACTCCCCTCAGCCCCTGGGTGTAGCAGCACCAAGTGCCTGCTGCACCCTGGAGCTAAAGACTCATTTGTACTTGTTTTTGCTTAGATCATAATCTGCATAGTATCAAACCAGGCCCCTAGCATATTAGTAAAGCTTTTAGTTTTTTGTAATTATAGAAAAATGTGTCTTGTTTTATGTGATGATGCAGCACACCACTTGTACACCCCTTTTCAAAATTCCATTGGTCAGCTTTGCTTCCCCTGGGACTGAGGAAAGTAAAAAAAAACAAACCCAAAAGAATACGAATTCCAAGTGACTCAGAGAATAATTCTTCTCCAGAGATGAAATATTACTATTTGTAAAGGAATCGAAGGAGTACCTTCCCCTGGGAAATTTTTACTTTACTTTTTAAAAGAATGGAGAAAAACTATAAAATCCACTGGACATCAGGGAAGGTAGCCATTCATAGAGTGTTACACATTTTTAGCGTACAAAATTTTACCATTCCTTTAGATTCTGCAAAATTTTAACATGCAGAATCTTACCAATCCTCTGGCTTTTTTTTTTCACTTCTTTTTTGCCCTTTCCCTTGATTTTATACTATTTTTCTTCAAATGCATTCCCTGTTTCTTTTCCTTTCTTTTTTCATGTCCATTATTCTATCATCATATTGGGGGACACATTAAGAGAGGTTAATGTAAGATCCTATATATTAAAAATTAGAGAATGGCCCATTTAAGACTTTGTAACTTGTAAAAAACTCACTTGTGTCTTGTTGCTGCCTGAAGCTACTTTATATGACACAAAAAACTCTGAGAACCATGAAATTATGAATTTGAGATTGCAAAGAGAATAGGCCAAGTTTTCACCACATTCTGTTCTTACTGTATTCCTTTCTTCAAGGGAATGGGCTCTCTTGTGCTATTTTCTTTTCCATGTGACATTGTGGTCAGTAAAATTAAATATAAAAAGTTTAAAGTCTCATATAAGTTTATGAAAAATGCTTTATTACCTCAACCTTTTCAATGTTGTGTATTTTGATTGCCCTGCCCTTCTCCTCCATATAGTTTACAGCCTTAGTAAAGTGTGGGGGAGAAGTGCACTGGCCAGAAATCTAAACCACAAAACATCAAAGATAAAAGGTCAAATGTTTCAAAGTCCATCTTTTTATTTAACATAATCTAGGAAGTATTAATATCATTAGAGTTCATTCTTTTGTCAGAGAGCACAGCAGAGAGGAAGAGTAACTCAACATGATTTAATGGTCTTCCAAAATATTATTATAAGAATGAGAAATAGTTCAAAGCCTGAGTACAGATTTATAACATCAGGGCAATATTTTTTACAAGAACTCTCCTTTACTGTATAGAAGTGCCAAAAAAAAATGGAGGGAGCAGACATTATTGTATATTAACTTGGCTACTAATAACCTTTTTAATCACTGTGAATATCCACTAAACCTGCCATTCTGAATGATACATTTTTCTCATCAGTTCATGCACTGAATTTCTTCTAAACTTCTGTTTCGTACAGAAATGGGAACAACCATTCCTGTTAATAGGTGACCTATGCACATTACAAAAAAACTAGTCTCTGGGTGTGTCTACACATGAATTTAAGTGAACTTAAATTTAAGGCACATTAAGCTACTTTGAATTAAGTGTTTTTTTGGCAAGTATCTACACATGGTGGGACCTAGGATTAACTTTAGTCCCAAATCACTCCAGTCCTACCATGTGCTCCTGTGCCTCTATGGCCTCCAGTCTCTGGACACATGGCAATCAGCACTTGGCAGCCATGCCGAAGGTAGAGCCAGCTGTCAGCACTTGGCAGGCATCTTGAAAGCACACCCTTTGCACTGTTACCTCTGGCTGATGCTTCCTATGTCAGAGCAGCAGTGTGGCAGAGACAGTCAGCACGTGCCTGCCCTACTTCTGCTGCAGCTGTGCTTCCCAGCCCTGGCTGCCCCAGCTCCTGGCCCTGGTGCTCAGGGACAGAGTCCCCCACTCCTCTGGGCTGCTGAAGCTGTCCTGTTTGCCCACCACCATTCCAAGCACCTGGCCTTGGGATACCTGACTCCCCCACCTGCTCTAGCCACCTGCTGGACAACTGGTACATGGCCTTCCAGAGACGCCATCACTGTCCAGCTGCTGCTGGCATCCATAGCTACCACAGGCTCCAGGACACCCCCACTGGGACCACTGTCACCCTTTTGTTCCATCAGCCCCGCTGCCTCTGGGTCCACCACACCAGCAAGGACTGGTGGCAGTACATCATGCTGCAGGAATGGAACAACGACCAATGGGTTGACACATTCTGGATGACCTGGGGACACCTTTGAAGACCTGCTGTGCAGCTCCAACCCCACCTGGAGCACCTGGATATGTGGCTAGCCATCCCCTCTGACACCCACCTGCCCTGCCACCCACACACCCTCTACCCTTGCCCACCCTCTATCACCCCTCCGGGACATGCACATGTTTGCTATGAAAACCTTTGTTCCCCTCACAACCCCCACCCACCTGAGCTACAACGGTGAATGGGGGAGTCTGGGCTTCCCTGCAACCTCTGCCACTACCTGGAGGGTTACCTGTTGCAGTGCTACACATCACTGCCCCCTGTTGCTGAGGAGGATATATTGCTGCCAGCATCAACACCTTCCTCAGCATGAGAGGCCTGTGCCCACCCAGCTGTGAGGACATGGGCTGCTCAATCAAGTTTTGAACTGTGTCCTGCCTCTCAGTATGCTGCTTGGGGGGAACCTGGGTCCAGGGGAGTGCAGGCAGGTCAGGCAGGGAAATGAGGACAGGAGAAGAGGCAGGGGCTGGTGAGGCTGGCAGCTGGGGAGTTCAGGAGTTACCACGTGTCTGGGGTTGGTGAGGCTGGCAACTGAGCATGGGTGTCCCCATCAGAGATAGCATCTGAATGCACCCAGCATCCACAGCCTGTGGTGTGTGACGGGCTGGTGCCCAGCCAGGGCACCCGCACCTGGGGAGGAGCTGGCAGCCAGTAGTGGCATGGCCAGATGCTCCTTGTGGCAAAGTGTGGGGCTGGGCTGAGGGTGAGGAAGCCACTGAGCAGGGCTCCCTAAACAGCCAGGGAGGTGGGTGGAGTGGGGCACTGAAGGCCTGAGGTCCTTTCTTCCAGTGACACACCACTGGAGGCATCAGGGTGGGGTGCAGTCTACCCCTTCTGGTGGCACTCACAGAGGGGTAGCCTGTCTCCTGGGGAAGTAAACTGTGGGTCAGCTTCTGCATGAAGAGCGTGGTCTTTTGAGCATGGCTGAAACAACAACTGAACGTAGTTATGGCCCTCCACTGTGACTGTAAGACCTAGACCGGGCAGCATTTTTTGGCTGGAGTGCTGAAAAACACCACAATACCTACCTCAGAAGGTGCTGGAATGCTGGCATGGCAGAAAAACAAAATGAGGGCAAGGGGTACATGGCAGGATGCCCTGCTTGTGCCCCTTGCCCCCCACCACTTTCTGCCCCGAGGTACACATGCAGTCACCCCAGCACGGAGCTGATGCCGGAGTTGTGCAGCCTGGCAAAGCTGTTTGCACTTCGCCCGCTGCTTGCTGCAACTGCCCGGAGCCCTGGCTGGCTACAAACAGCTGTGCTGTGCTCATCACCTCCATGCCAGGAAAGGAGGAGAGACCAGGGCTGCACTGCCTCAGGACCCTCCCCCACTGCCTGCTCCGAGGCATGCCTGCACGCACCAGCATGGAGCTGATGCCAGAGCCCGGCAGAGCTGTTTGGAGCCTCCCAGCTCTGGGGACCTGCTGCCAGCCAGGATCCTGGGTCACTCCCAGCTGGCAGCTGGGACACTGAAAGTCCTGCTGGGAGCAGCCCGGGCTCCGTCACTGGCTGGAGCAGGGCTGGCTGTGGCATGCCAAGCAAAATGGCCTCACATGCCACGCTCGGCATGCGTGCCAGGGGTTGCCGACCCCTGACCTAGACCATGCAGCACTGCCACGCTAACGGGGAGTAGCCTCGCACATGCATCCTACCTGATACGGCCTCATAAATGTGAGCATTCAAGTACCTACCCCATACAAACTGCCTCTGGACATTGGCCCCACCCCAGAGTACTATGAGGTCATGCCCCTCTTCCTGGGTCCAGTTGGGGGCCCAGGCTCTCAGGATGGGCATGGGCACATGGGAGAAGCTGTAGCTTGACAGGGAAGACATGGTGGATGCACTCCCCATGCTGGCTCTCTGGGCCCCTGCACAGCTGTCCCTGAAATACTCACCCTGGACAGCTGTCAGCAGCACCCTGGACAGGGGCATAAGCAGGGACTGCTAGCAGCATGGCACAGGTGCTTCAATACAGTGCAGCAGCCTTCAGGGGAATTGCAGGACTGGACAAGGAACAAAGCAGGCTGCAGCCTTTTGCAACACTCACCTGTGGCCAAGGAGCAGCTCTGGCTAGGCGACAGGGCAGGCAGAAGCTGCCTTGGTCCTGATAAGGAGGGCACACGGGGACTGGTGGTCTCCTGCAGACTGGACTAGCTGTTTCAGTCACCCTGTGCTGTGCCCCAAGGCACAAAATGGATGTAAGCTTTTATGTTCTGCAGCTAGGGGCTGCCAGAATACAGCCCAACGCTGGATAAGGAGAGGTTGTCAGCCAGGAGTCCTGACTGCATTAATGCGCTTTAAAGAATGTGCCTAAATTTGATACTTGCTTTATGCAGGTATCAAATTTAGGTGGGATTCACCTAAATTAGCCATTTTTAAGTGTATTAAGGGTGTGCACATGTAGATATGTGTCCTTAATGCACCTTAAATCAGGCTAATGTTCATTAAATGCCCATGTGCAGACACGCCCTCTGAGAACATATCTACACCATCTCTGCGCTGTGCCGCCAAGCAACCGACTCACTAGTTTCTCATATAATTCACACACTACAACTAGTTTTGCATATAATTCACACATTATACCTCCCCTAAAGGGGGGGAACATAGCAAGCTTAGAGCACCTTCCCTAACTAAAAGCTTACTAAATAAAAAAAGTAATCACAACCAGATGATCCTCAGGAAGTTGTATAAATCTAGTTGGTTTTCTTTCCC
>NW_005843501.1:23584-27464 GCF_000455745.1 Alligator sinensis
TAAAGCTTTCCAGCAAATTCAGATCAAATTTGAAAATAACTTTGGGATGACAAATGCATTTTTTTTGTGAATTCAGTATATACCATAAAAAAGAAGGAAAAAAAAAAAGATCTCCTACTACTTTCACCTCATTTGCAATAAATCTACATAGCTCTGTGGAAGTTAATGGACCAACCTGTAAAAATTATAGCTGAGGAATTTGCTAAGGAAAATAGAACAAAGATGCTATTGATGGATATGAGAAACCAATCAAAAAGAAACCAACATAGATGCAGCTCAAATATTGAGGAGTGGGAGAAGATATATTTAATGAGAATCAAATGTCTATTCTCCGTTTTGAAAAACTGACACAAATATCCTGAATTTTAGTTGCTTAAGAAAATTTGGGCAGTGGCTCAGGTGGAAAACGGTGGGGGTTTGTTTGTTTTTAAAGGGTCTGAATATTGTTTTCCTAGGATGCCTATGTAAATGGTTGAAAGTTAAAGAACAACAATAGCTTGCATTAGGTTCTTTATATTGCTTACATCTTTGAAGATAGGCTAAAGTTTTTAAAGAAGGACTAAACACAATCCATAAAAAATTCTTACACATACCTCCTCCTCAAAAAAAAAAAAAAAAACCTCTGGGAATAATGTGACAATGTAGCAGAAACATGACAAGAGTGCTGCAGGGTTTCACATCCTTTGAATATCTTCCAACGCTCATGCAAACACAAAAATCCACCCCAAACCCTGCATTTACACATACATTAGAATAGGCTCTTCTTCTATGCCGGGGCTGGCAACTTATGGCCTGGGTGCTGCATCTGGCCCAGAATACCATTTTATGCAGCCCATGGACTTCTGTTAGGGCCCTTCACCTGAGCTGCACCTGAAGGCAAGGAGAAGTTGTGACAGTGGCACTGCTAGAAGAGGATGCAGTGACTGTGGCAGTAGCATAGGCAGGGTTGGAAATTACCTGAGCTCAGAGACAAACTCCCTTCTCCAAAATATTGCCACCCCCTTGTGCTATAGCATTTTTAAGAACTTGAGCTTCCTAACAATTGCAAACAGTTGGCACAAAACCCTCTTTATCTAAAATAATTTTGCTTCTATGACATATGAAACTGAAATGACCTGTGTATATATTATGTATTTTCCATCTACTTTCTATTAAATTAGTATGTTAAAATTAACTTACTATCCCACGTATACTTTGTTTTTCAATTTGTTCCTTGTAGATCTTGTCAGGAAACAGAATTTCCACTACATGAGCAATTCTGACATAAAAAAAGCCTTTACAAAATTAATACCCTGAAACCAAAAATTGAGACCATTGAATCCTTTTTTTTCCAAATATGAAATAGAATGTAAATATAAAATAGAATATTCCAAATTAATAGGCTTTCCTATCCTATTAGAGTTTCAGGAAACATTAGAATACTGTAATGATGGGTAAATACTTCCCTACAACTGGTATTCAAAGTAAATTCCATGATTTTTCTCCCATTGACTCATTCATTGTGAATTTATTCCCTATATACCAACCTCTTATTTCACACAGCATACTAGGTTCTTTTAATCTTTCCTTCTCCCCATGCTATGTCTAACATGTGGATAGAGTCTTTGCTTTATTTTGAATATTCACCTGAGATATCGTTAATTATGTAAAGAATAAGTTTTCATAGGGATGTTTTGCACTCAAAATTGGTTCTCATGATTGCAAGTGCAAGGGCTTGCCTTAACGAGTACAAAAGTGACTGCAGGGTATGGATATGATGGCTGTATTTCTGATTGTCCTTTACGAACTATATGCCTATAAGAGAGGGAGAAATTATTGTGCCATCTTCAGACTGAGACCATGTTTGACAAATAGTAAGCAGACCATACTTACCTGAAATTACGTTAATGTACATTAAGGTTGGCATCCTATTTCTCTGTGGTCATATAATGAGCTGTTTTTAGTAAACTAAGTAGCAGTTTTGTCACTTACATTCAGGTAGCCATTCTAGTCCAGGATGCATAATCCTGTGTGTATAAACAACTATACATGCATATACCTGAATGCAAGTCCTAAATACAAAGTGGAGGGAGAACTCTAACAGTTGAGTGGTTAGAAAGTGGTGTGGAAAGTAGAGACCCCTCTATATCCTCTGAAGGTGTGTGAACTTGTATCTCTCTAACTTTGCAGAACCAAGCTGCAGATAAGGTATTGTCTAGACTTCTCTCCAATGCTCGAAGGGAGGAGAAATTGTAGGACCAAGAGAAAGAGGACAAGCCAGTGGGCATTTTTTATTTTTTTTTGTAAAATGGCTGCTTCCCTTAGGAGGGAGAGGGGCCTGGCTTCAGGTCCTGAGCCTTGTTCCCAGTTAAACAAAAACTGCCTCCCATCCATTTCTTCCAGTGACCACTGAATGCAACTGTCAGTGGCTAAAAGGAGCACTGGAGAACAGGTCTCAATAATACTTGGCCTGTGGCATGTAGTGAGGTGGCACTGTGCTAGGGAACCTTACGAAATGTAGACTCAAAACCCCTCTGAATAAGGGAAGGCTTAGATACTGGGTCTGCAGCTTCCTAGTTGAGTGTCCTAGTCTGTAACCTACTGCACATTCTCAGCCTATATGCACAATTTATAATTCCATACCACCTGCACAAAAGTGCTACTGTCACAAAAATAGTTACAACCTGTTACTTCATGTCCATAGGAAAAAGAATGCCCTTCCCAAAATGGTCACAAAGTTTTCAGCTAGTTTCTCGTATATTACATCTTCTGATATTACAGCGCAATATACTCCAAAGAATAGAGCATATGTGTTACAGCTGATTGTTATTTTATTGATATATCATATTTATATAAATAATTAGATCCACTACCATTGTAGGCCTAAGTTAAGGAAAATACTGAGAATACTGCTCCTTAAGAAGCACCTAATTCAGGAAAAGGGTAGAGTAAGGTTTTTAGTAAATATGAGTGGTACCTGTTGCTCTTAATCTATGTTTGGGCATGAGTTTTATGCTTCCAGCTTTCAGATATTATAAATCCAATTGAGTTTCAATACAACTGAACAAAGCCTCAGGTACTTCTAAACATTCACTTAATGCCATCATATGACAACACAAATGCCCCTTCTGCAGCACCATACCTAGACTCCTGGCAGCCCCAAACTTTTAGTGTCAGGCCTTCCTTCACTAGAGATAATGATCATTGCAGCCTCATGCTCTGCCCTGCTTTGGGATCAGCACCTGCTCTGCCTTGAGCCTACCCCCAGCAGGGCTCAAAACAATCATGTGCCCCTAGCACACTAACGGGACCTCCAAACCACCCCTTTAGTCCAAAACCCAAGCCACTGGTACAACTTAAAACAACTTCAGCCTCTTGCTAGACACCCAAAACCTCACTGGGCTTCACACAAAATAAAGACCACTTGCCTGCTTAACAAGCATCTCACTCTCTCTGTCCCAAGTAGTTCTTTCTTGTTCCCAGGTCTTCAGAACTGTGTTACTCCAGCCCCACTGTAAATTCAGGGGCCCCACCACACCACTTCCAGGAACTCCGCACTCTACAACTCTCAGGGCTGGCCTCCTTGACTGGCTCAATCCCAGGTCTTATATAGCTCTGACCTGAGTCCTCTTCTGGTCATGTGATGACCTGACTACAGGGCTATCCTTTGAGCCCTAGTGCACTGGCTACCTGTGCTACAAAGTCTCTGCCCTTAAAGGGCATGTCCAGACAAGTGTGCATGTTCCTCTTGCCCCATCTCAAATCCCATCCCCCGCCTTCCCCCCAGACCCCCTCAATCCCTGCCGTGCCCGGCCCCACCCCCCAGCCCACCCTTAGCATCCCAGTTTTAAACAAAACAAACAAACAAACAAAAAACTCCCGGCACTTACCGGCAGTGGGT
>NW_005843501.1:27607-28187 GCF_000455745.1 Alligator sinensis
TGGAGGGCTGCAACATCTGGCAGGAGATGGAGCCATGTGGGGCAGCAATTGGGGGGCTGGGGTGGGGCATGTGGGTTTTGCAAGGGGTGATAGCCCCTGCAGAGGCCATTTTGCCCCCGTTGGGGGGCCATAACCCCTGTGTGGGGGCAGTAGCCCCTGTTGGGGGGCCATAACCCCTGTGTGGGGGTGGTAGCCCCTGTTGGGGGGCTGTAAACCCTGTGTGGGGGGCCATAACCCCTGTGGGAGGGCCACAAAATATATATGCATGTTTCATGAATTCACGAATACATGTATTTAGAGTTCACTTTATTATTATGATAGAGACACTGGTAGGGTTCCACATTGCTTTCACACTGTAGATATATCAATAAAACATTGCCCAAATGATTCACAGTCTCTGTCTCATTCTCTCTCTCTGTTTATAATGGTCTTTTGTTTTACTTGTGGAGGAACATGGATTTGGGGTATTTTACAGAGTGACTTTGGAATTTTTTTATCAGGGATTTTTCAGTTTTCCAATAGGGAACACCAGAATTCCTGCTAGGGAGGCCAGTGGCAGGGGCCCGCCTGCTCCGAGCTG
>NW_005843501.1:28346-30718 GCF_000455745.1 Alligator sinensis
CCACCCCGCCAGCCACAGCCCACTAGCAGCTGGCCCAGAGAGGCAGATGCCTCTATTGGATGTGCAATCCCCACCTGGCTCTGGCTGGTGCACAGCAGGTCACAGCCAGGCAGCAGCCCCCACTGCCAGACTGCTGCAGTGGGTAGAGGGTGCAAGGAACTCTCAGGGCTGTGGAAGCACAAGTGCTGGCCTGGGGCTTTAGCTCCCCCTGGCTGCAGGAGCCAGGCAGTGTTATTTTGCCCTGAGTGGCACAATTTGCTCCACAACAAAGTGCATGTCCAAACATGTGCGCTGAGGCAAAAAGCCCTGGCTCAAATTTGCACAACTTTTATTTGAGCTGCTGGATGCGTCTAAAGGGGCTGACCTGTTCCCCAGTAACAGGGCCAGGATTCCTTGTTACACACCCCCTCTCAACTTATCACTTATGATTAGTGTGGTCTCACCCTCCATAGAGTGGAGCCAGATCCGACAAACTTTCAGTAATTAGACCATATAAATGCACAATTATTACAAATTTATAATTTTTCTTTATATAGAATCTAATTATTGGGAGGTTGTCTTATATTCAGGATCATCTGGTATTTGAGTAAATACAGTAATGCAGTTTCACAAAATGAAAAAGTATGTTATTTGCCTATCTGGCTTTATTCTCTGTCTGATTTAAGAATACCTGGTGACATCAGTGTCTATTTCTACTTTATTAATATTTCTTTTTTCAAAATACTAGTAAGTCAATAACATAGACATTGACTAACTTGACCTTTATTTTATTAGAGGTTTTTTTTATTTGTGAATATGCTGTTTAATTGCCAATTAAATTCCTTGGGAGATGCAAATGGAAAAGCAATTTCAATTTCCCCAGAAAATCAGCAAGCAATAAAATCATATCCTGTAGCTTTCAGCATCCAAGGCTTGCACACAATATAATAGCATTGCTTACCCAGTCAGAAGTCTGGCATAGCTTTGCTGCAGGTCCCCTTTTCTTTCGTGAAATAAGTATTTGGGTCTCCAATAAGATCAAAAGTCCTCATCATTTCAAGAAAACAGAATCCTCATTGTCAACAGTGAAAAGAAAAGAAAATAAAATGAAAGGAAAACAATGCTTATCCACTCCTCCCTCAAAAGTCTCCTCTGTGCTCTGCCCTTTCCAGGATATATACGCATTTAGCTCTACTCCAGGATACTGCTTCCATTCCAAGTGCTTTCTTCTGATTACAAGATGTATTCTTCCATCCATCAGAATTAAGTGGTGCTATAGGGATACCAGAATCTCAAATTCAACTCTACTTCTATGCCATATGGCATCCCTCAAACTCTAAATGTCCTAGGATTGCTTCTTTCGATGCCTATTTCTGGTTAGGCACTTCTACCTAGTCTCTTGCCCATATTCATTCCCCAGCCCACTCTTGGGTTTTATTCCCATCTCTCTCTAACACCAATTTCTGCTTCAATTCCTCTTTCCTGAAGAATGCTGACAACACACTCCTGCTCCTGCATTTAACCTTTGTCTGTCCATTTCTTACTGTTTTGAACCATAGGCAAGTCTTCTATAACCAGTTCCCCTTCTCCTGTAGGACTCTTTTAATCTCAGTCAAATATTCTTGTAGATAGTCTGACTCCCAAAAATATTGCTCTTAAGGGACCAAAATTTGGACTATGTTTATGCTGTATACACCTATCTATAAGCATCAAACCACTCTGTTGCAGCATTATTTGTTTTTAAGCTTCTTAACCTTTATATAATTTTTGGGTGTCTTTTTTAAGTGAAAACTTTAAATCAAGTCACTGCAAGTTTTGAAAACCTTTGGAGGATACACCATGTCCTGGTACCTATTTGAATATTTGTGGAACTACTTATGGATTAGAAATCTTTCACTAGAATGCTATTGGTAATCAAAGTCTGTGTGTCCCACTTAGGAAGAAGACATTTGTAAGCACACAAAAAAGATGGATGATGAAATGAAAAATGTTAATGTTCTTAGAGTATGATTAAGAATGTAAGATTCCCTGCAGGACATTTGCAAGCCACCATTTAGGGCTTAATGAGAGGCTGGGTTTAGCACTCAATTTCCTTAGCTGAAAGAAATGGTAAAACTATTTTTACTTGGGAAAATTATTTATCCAACAGGGTTTGCTAATCCTTTGTAGGGGTGTTAAGTATTACAGCAAATATTGCAGTCAATGCCTGATTCATGTATTTTGATGATTCCCTGGTTTCCTACCATGCAGATCTTTGGTTCTACAGTAGATAGGTTAGTACTACCATAAACATACAGATGAGCAGTGGGAGGAGGCAGGGAAGGGAGTGTGGGCTTTGTAGTCAGTGAAGCATAAACAGTCAATGGAGTGAATTGGCTAGATGTTTTTCCTAC
>NW_005843501.1:30749-37295 GCF_000455745.1 Alligator sinensis
TAGAAACAAAAAGACTTGCCAAGTGACTCCCAAAGGGATCAGGAGAGGATGCAGGAAGATGGGCATCAGTTCTTCTAAAGAACAAAACAAGCACGTGTGCGAAAACTGACACACAACTGTATAAACCAAACCAAGTAAACCAAAACTGCATAGGCTTATGCATGTCTTAATTGAAGCAGCACTTCCAAAGCATCTGCATTAAATAACAATATTGCTTGTACTTCCTCCCCAAATTAATAGTTAAGGTAAATGCATGATTTTTATTTTCTGTACTTAGAATATCATCCAAGTATGAATTAACCATCTGTGCAGTTCATGCTATTAAGATCCAAAGCTACTCTTCTATGTTATTGGGAGAGCCAGATGTAGCTAGTTTAATTCAAGTAAATGGGACTTCCCACATTTAGATTTGAATACTACTATTTGGGCACATCTACACGTCATCCTACGTCACCATAGTGATGTGCTACATCACCCTATGGCATGCTATGGTGATGTACGGATCATGTGAGTCTACACATGATCAGGAGCTACTTCACCATAGTGGTGTGCTTTCCTATTTTAGCGTGATGCTATGGTGAAATAGTAGCAAAAACCAACTGTGCGATGCATGCACAGCACAGTACAGGCAGTTACTGCACCATGCTTTAGTACTTCCAAAAGTACTAAAGCATGGTGCCATAACAACATTACCATACAGTGATGTGTAGATGCACCATTTATAATGCTGATAAAAACTCTTGTTATAAAAATTCAGGAGATTAGATACCAAAATAAAAAGGAGGAAGGAAAGTAAAAGATAATGTAAGATAGGGTCCACTGATGGTTATTCTAAACACTTTTTAAAAGTATAGTGTCCAAAGTGCCTCAGCACAATATTCTTTCTACATAAAATTAATACTGATGTAGTACAAAAACTTCTTATTTGGAATATGTTTCACTCACAAAAAAATCACCAAATAAGGGCCTGGAAATATTTATTGGTAAATGTATACATTCCAGAATAATTTCAATGGCATTTAACTACCCACTTATGTATAATCCCCTTTAACAAGTACAATGTTTCTCCATATTATAATTACAGTACAAGATAAAGGTCCCATATGAACAACTAACCACCTAGTAAATGATAGACTATGTTGATAATTACAAACATTGCTGCACTAAGAAAATAAAACCCTTTTTCTAAGTTTTCTCATAATCTTCCCCATAGGCAGTCCTCTTACTATATATGAGCTCTATAGAAGCCTTAACCAATTGTCATATTGCAAAAATATTTGTTTGAATTGTTCTGACTGCCAGCAGCAATATGTAATTTATAACACTTAGGGACACCCGGGTTGCTGTTAATTCAACTTTGATCCTTAAGAACCTATTTATTTTATTTCTCTAGTCACCTGGAATAAAATTAGTCCAAATTCCTGGGTAGTATTTTAGAAGATGCCTTGATGAATTTATTATACTTCTCTTGTGTGTGTGAGTTCTCTCTGCATTCAAAAATGTTTTAGAAATGTTCAGTCAAGCCCAAAACAAAGCAAAAAAAAAGAACAATTAAGAAAAATAAAATATTTTTATCAGCTGGCTTTGGAACTAATTATAGGATTGGAAATGGAACTGGAATAGTTGTCAAAGTTTAAAGTGCACAATTGAAGAATTGATTGTGACAGGGGTTTAAATAGTGTTACTCTGTGGGGCCAGGCTAACTATCAGAATCTTAATATTGTGCTGTTAGATGGGAGGGTGTGACACAATTGCACATATACAAACACACAAATCAATTAGGTGCGCACGCGCGTGCGTGCACACACACACACACACACACATACACTCTACCAACTCAGGCATGTACACATCCAAGCCAGCCTAGGCACATGCATACCTATCACCAATTCAAGCATGTACACACTACACACACCAAAAATTAGACTTCAATCAGTTGTCAATACCCACACAGTACACATATACGAATCACTAATCTGTACATCAGGCACACGATGATATATATATATATATATATGTTCACCAGTTCACGCACATACCACCCACCTACACATGCACACAGGTGATTTCCTAACTTGAATGGTACAGTGTGTGTATGTGTGTGCTTGGGGTACTTGGGATACCTGAGGGAAAGGTTAAGGTGAGAGAGTGAAAGTTCCTGGGACCCGGATTAGAACCGGTAGACTAGAGAGAAGCTGGGCTGAAGAACTGAGTCTTGGGGTTGATTAAGGTCAAGTGTCCCCAGGGTTACTCGAGGTCACTGGTGCTGGGGTGGAAGCAAGGGAAAAAGCCTGGTGGCAAGGAGGAGACAGCTAGGGGGGAGAGGGAGAGAGGCAGAAGGCTTGGAGATTGGGGCTGGAAACTGAGGCTGAAAGCTGGGAGATCAGGGGGCAGATAAGTGGTGGCAAGGAGGAAACAGTCAGGAAACAGACAAAAACCCAACTTGGGGTTTCACAATAACAGGTTTATTAAACAGACAACACACCACACAGCCCCATGAAGTTATTGGTTCCTACACACACATACACACACAGACACACACACACACGAGAGCTCACAATGGTAGCAAGAGAAAGAGACTGTGGAAGGGTTGGAGTCCAGGTAGGGAAGAGAAACAGAGTCCAAGTCCTTTGCTTGGGGAAGGAAGGTGGGTGATAGCTATCTATCCTGGGCTGTGAGTTGATCCTCGATGGCCAGTCGGGGTCTTCTCCAGCAAGGTGCTGTCCAGAGGAGGTTTGCCAGTAGGGCCTCTGGGTGGATACGTGGCATGGTATGGTGCTGGTCAAGATGGAGAGGGTGTCCCCCCAGGTCTGTCTTCACTTCCCCTTTTTATAGGGTCAGACCTTCGGTGGCCCCAGTTGCAGGGGGCCTGCCCAGGCAAGCAACAGCCCTTGGTGCACTGAGCATGTGTATTCCAGGTCAGAACATACAGTTTCATGTGTCTGTAATGGTGGCTTCTGCAGCAGTCTTTGTCTTTCAAATCTTGAGCCAGGGAGAGTCAATGTAGGGTGATGGTAGGGTTGTGGAGTTGATAGTTCGGTCAGTCAGAGGGAGCTATTTTTAGACCTCCTGCCATTGTCTCTCAAGCACCCTCATTCATCCCCATTCATTCAGGAACCAAGTTACATGGGAGGGGTAAGTATGAGTCACACAGTTACAACATACTTACACTACTGGGAATAGGGACAAGATGGAGACTTGACAAACAAAATGGAAACTTGACATGACTTATTCTAACTTACATATGTAGGCCTAACTCATATAGTACCAGTAAAACAGTAATATAGAACAGTAAAAATCAATATATACATAATAATTATACAATATAAAAGTGGATAAAACAGTGGATATAGGTGCCATAAAAGGGGACTTATTTGAAAAAGAGGAGAAAAACAAGACAAAACAAATACAACTTGCTGCCAAAATAAAATTCTGAAGCTTATCCTCTATCTTAGCTCACTTATACTTATCTATAGGAAATAGAAAATTATACAATATAAAAGTGGATAAAACAGTGGATATAGGTGCCATAAAAGGGGACTTATTTGAAAAAGAGGAGAAAAACAAGACAAAACAAATACAACTTGCTGCCAAAATAAAATTCTGAAGCTTATCCTCTATCTTAGCTCACTTATACTTATCTATAGGAAATAGAAAGGGAGAGAAAAAGTCAGAAATGGTTAGGGGAAGGGGAGGGAATATATTTTTAAATGTTAAAAACAGAACAACTGGGGGTTTTGTTACAGTAGAAGTTCTGTTACTCAGGTAACCACGGGGAGCTCTTGATGCAGGTGAAGAGAGTTTGCACACCTTAGGAAAATCAGGGTAATTATGCCCACTGCCACCTACATAAGCCCAGCTGCAAGGGACTGCACTTTGCCCTTGGGCACTGGAGGGACAGAAGGAGACCATGAAGAGAGAAAGAGAGAGAAGCAGAGAGCCCAGAGGAGAGCTGGGGATCAGGGATGCAAAGATGCTGCAGCCTGCTGGTAAGGAGCAGGGACAGCTACCCAATCCCTGTAGTCAGCACTGGCAAGCACGGGCAAGCTGAGGAGAACCCAGGGGGTCTTGGAGAGTCAAGTGGAGGGAAGAACCCGGAGGCAGGAGACTCTGGGGCTGTGCACAGAAAGGGAGAACCGCGTGAAACTGTTCCCCTCACCAAGCAGTTGGGGCATATGGAGGGTTCAGCATCGAAGACACCACTCTGCTGGGCTGATTGATGGCAAGCCCTACATCCTGTCAATGAGGTAATTGACAGCAAGAGCCCTGCCCAAGCAGAAATTGACTAATGTAGATGGGAGACCCCCAGTTTAAGAGTTATTTGGAACGGCCATATAGCCTCCCTGCTAATGAGGCAATTCGCATGAGGGAAGTAACAATGTAATCCTGATACAAATAAAGTAAGCATCAGGAAGTTAACCATCTGGGTGGTCTGTGATCCTTTCTCCCCCTCAAGTATTAACACTGAATATCTTTCCTCTTCAATAAAAGTCATGGCAGGAGAGTTCTGAGGGGAACTGAGATAGACACAGCTGCCCTCCCACATTGAACATACCATATTTTCCTGCATGCAATATGCACTTTTCACCCCAAAACCAGCCCCCCATCATTGGGGTGCATATACTAAGTGAGGAAGCTGATTTTAAACTCACAGAACCCTCCTGGTTTGATTACTGCTTTGAAGTGCAGCAGCTCTGGTATTACCATTCAGGTAGCTGAAGAAGTCAGTTTTAATGCATGAAAATACATTAATCTGGCTGGCCAAATCTTTTCCATCAAAAATCTCTCTTTCCCCCACAACAGAAAGTTAGATTTTTAACCAAGCAAACACTTTCACAGGAAGTGTTGGTGGACAGGGAGAAATTTCAATTTTTTAATCTGTCAGTAGATAGAAAAAATCAGGAAAGGAGAAAGTATTTCTCATCTACATTTCATAATATTTAGAACAGAAATTTCCATTCTGTGAAATAATCATTATTCAGTCCATGGCCTTTTCAGTCTTCATGAGATAAATGCTTGTTTACAAATTACTATTCACAAAATATTTGCATAACAACCTCCTCCCCCTCCTATAATGACATTTTACATTATAATGGTGATGACAAAAAGCTGCCATAGAGTACTGAATACATCCATTTGCCAAGATGTCTAAATGCTTCTTGTTCACACAGATTTTGAGATTATAAAAAGAGATTTCATAAAACAGTTAGTTATGGAAATAATATACAGTATACTCAACTAGCAAAAACCCTGTTGAGAGCTCTATTCCTTCCATTCTCTTACTCCTGCAGGTTTTTCAAGTATCTTGCATTCTTATTAGTTTGCAAACAACAGTCCTATGGTGTCAGATAAAGTGATGCTTTTTTGCTGACTCAAAGTAGCCATGTAAATGGAGCTTCTATAAGTAGTTATAACCATGTCTTTGGTTCACTGTTCACTTGTAGTCTCTGGATATTACCTAATTATCAAAAACTTTCTTCTGTTCTTCCTTCCTTCCTTTCTTTTTTTGGTCTTGTAAACACTAGCACAAAAAATTAAGATATCACCAATTAACCCTTGACACACCACCTTTCTAAATAAAATATATATAGACAAGGAAATTTCCCTGCAACTCAGTAGTGTTTATATGTACTTTGGGATTTTTATTTTTTATTTATAATATTTTTCATCCAGCTGTTTTAAAAAAAGGTAAATAATTCTCAGAAACTCTCAGACCAAGGCCCCATTGTACTATGCACTAAGCACACATATAGTAACAAACAATTCTTACCACAACCAGCTTAATGTATAGATTTCCCTTAAGAGTTTCACAAGCAATTATAATATCATTAGACAAATATATAAAGACTATACATATTGTATAAAATTATGGCATATTTACTGGCAGCAATGAACCTTCCATAGTACTGTGGGGAGGAGGAGAAAGCGTCTCACATTTATTGGGGGTTAGAATGTTTATTTGGGCAATTACTACAGAATAGCTAACATGCTATAAATTCCCTAATCTTCCTTTGTAGTTCCTTGTTTGTGCATCTCATAATCTTTTCTATTTCCTGTGTACAATCAGGCACACAGGTTGGATGTTTGTAGACTCTGAGGGTGCGTCCAGATGAGCACGCACATGCCTCTTGCCCTGCCTCAAACCCCTTTAAGGCAGGGCAACAGGCACATGAAGAAATAAAAAAATTTCCCCACACTGCAAACTTGCAGCATGGGGAGAAAATTAGATCCCTGCATATCCAGGGGTCTAAAAAAAGTGAAGCTTAAAAAAGCGGGGCAGGCAACCAGAGGCTGGGTCCCTTACGGAAACACTCTGGCTGCCAGAGCATCTCTATGGTTGGACCCTCACCCTGGTGCTGAAAAATGTGGCCAGCCAGGCCTCATGTTTCAGCTCTGGTGCTGGTGAGTAAGGGGTCGGTGGGGCTGGAGGAGGGGGGAGGGGACCATAGGGGGACCCTCCGATGACCCCCCTGAGCCACCTGACCCCTGGTGAGGATGGCCCCTCCCCTCACCAGCCCCCCCAAGTCCCCTGACCCCTGACTCCTG
>NW_005843501.1:37638-41701 GCF_000455745.1 Alligator sinensis
GCCAGGTGGGGCAGCAATAGGGGGGCTGGGGTGGGGAATGTGGGCCTTGCAGGGGGGTGGTAGCCCCTGTGGGGGGCATTTGGCCCCCATTGAGGGGCTGTACCCCTTGTGTGGGGGCTGAACCCCCTGTTGGATGGGCCAAACCCTGTTGGGGGGGCCAAAACCCTTGTGTGGGGGCCATCACCCTATGGGAGGGCAGCAAAATATGTATTCATGAAACATGTATATATTCATTTACAGTTCACTTTATTATTATGATAAGGGGCTTGCTTTAACACTAAGATATATCAATAAAACATTATCCAAAAGATCACTGTCTCTATCTCACTTTCTCTCTTTATAGTGGTTTTTTGTTTTACTTGTGGAGAAACATGGATTAGGGGTTATTTTACAGTGTGACTTCAGGATTTTTTTATCAGGAATTTTTCAGTCTTCCAATAAGGAACACCAGAATTCCTGCTAGGGAGGCCAGTTGCAGGAACCTGCCTGCTCAGAGCTAGCACCTTGGACCCATCTGGCTGTGGCTGATAGCTGCCCAGATGGCTGGGCAGGGGGAACACGTGGCAGTAGTGCTGCACAGAAGCCTACCCTGCAACCGCAGTCCACTGGCAGCTGGTCCAGAGGGGCAGATGCCTCTACTGGCTCTTCAGTCCCCAACCAGGTCTGGCAGGTGCATAGCAGGTCACAAGCAGGCAGCAGCCCCCTCTGCCAGACTGCTGCAGTGGGTAGAGGGTGCAGGGAACTCTCAGGGCTGCTTCAGCAGTCCAGCTGGAACAAGGGGTAATGTCCTCAGGTACCAATTGGCTGGGCCCCAGAAGCTCCTGAGAGCTAGTAGCCATGAGCTACTTGCCAGGGCAGCTTTTTATACTGCTGGGGCCAAGACAGGGCAGCTTTTTATACTGCTGGGGATAGCACAGGTGCTGGCCCCAGGCTCTAGCTCCCCCTGGGTGAAGATCCAGGAGGAGCCAGGCAGAGTTATTTTGCCCCAAGTGGCACAATTTGCTCCACAGCAAAGTGCATGTCCGAGCACGTGTGCTGAAGCAAAAAGCCCAGGCTCAAATTTGCACTCCTTCTATTTGAGCTGCTGCAAGCACAAGTGCTTGCATGTGTGGATGTGCCCTGAGGGTGCATCCACATATGTAGGAATGTGCATTTGCAGCAGATCAAATAGCAGTGGCATGAATTTGTGCCTGAGATTGGGGAGAGGGAGAAGCTCAGGGGGGGGGGGGGGTGGGGGGGGGGGGGGGTGGGCGGGGCGCAGAGGGAGAAATGAATGAGTCCTGGGTGTAGGGTTTGTGAGGGTGAGATTTAGGTGGGGCTTGTAGGTGCATATATGGGTTAGAGGTGGTGTGGGTGACTTGGGGCTCTGGGGTTTGGGGTGGGGGGTAGAGAGGACTACTCAGGAGGGTTGGGTCCTCTGACTACCCACCTGCACAGCTCACAGCCTTCCCTCAGCAGCAGCAGCTGTCATTGGGTGCTCATGGCCCACTTCTGGCAGAAGCCCTCCCATGGTGTGGCCCCAGCTGCCTGAGACCCAGTGCCACCTGTGCCACATGTTGTGGGCCCAGCCTAGAAGTGTACACCTTTGGGTAGGACCAGGCAACTCTTGCTGTCATCTGGGGTCCTGGCACCACACACAGGGGCCACACATCAGGCTGGGTCAGCTCCTGCCTCCAAGTGCCCTGCACACCGTAGGGCTGGGCCAGCTCCATGGAAGAAAGACCTGGCCTGGCCTGATGCACAGCCCCTGTGTGCAGTGCCAGGATCCCAAGTAATAGCAAGAGCAGCCCAGTTCTGCCTGAAAGCACATGGTCCTGAGTTTGGCCAGTTGCACACTATGTGGCACAGGTGGTACTGGGTCTTAAGCAGCTGGGGTCATGCCACACTGCAGGGGGGCTCTTCCAGCAGTGGGCCCAGAGTGCCCAACAGTTGCTGCTGTGCGGGTGCTGTGTGGCTGGGTGGGTGGGAGACCCACCTTTCCCAAACAGTCCCCCCTACCCCCACACAGCCCCCTTGGCCCCACAACCCCCTCCACTCCCCACAACCCCCCAACTCCCACATTCCTACTTACCAGAGATGGTGCCTGGGTCCAGGTCACTGTTGCAGCCTTGCCCTGCTCCTATTTGCTCCAGCACACTGAAGCAGCATTCTGGGGTAGCAGGGGATTGGGGCAGCCATAGAGACTCTCTGGCCAGATGCCAGAGTGTCTCCTTGGAGGACACAGCCTCTGGTTGCCTCAGGGCATGGTCCAGGATTTCCCAGTATCAAATTTAGAATCAGTATCAAATTTAGAAATTTAGAAGTACATGCTGATCTGGATGCACCCTGAGATCCTTCTGTTGCACCAGAAGCTTCTATTACGAGACCAATCCTGCAAAAAATATTCTCATCCAAGTAGTTCTTGAATATCTAAGTGCTTCCATTCATTTCTCTGTAGAAATGAGGATAAGGTTCTACAGCCTATCTTGTGCAAGTCAGAATAGGTCCCTTTAGCATTAAAATCTAGGAACTTGCACAAAGACAGCCTGCATAAAGGAGGATTATTGACACAATGTTCCACTTCCCAATGTGAGAGACAGAAGGTTATATTTTATTACTAAAACTCAGAGCTAATATTCATGTGCTCCCTGCCAAGTGTCTGCCTGAGGGTTTCTTAAAGAAATTGTGCTTGACAAGGACTATCAAAAGATGAAAAATAAGCATAAAAGGGGACACCATTTTTATTAAGAAATGTAATATATAAAACATAAATATTGCCAACTCTTTTGGTTAAAGCAAGTTTCATATTATTATTTGTTTTACTTAAAAAGTCTCAGATTCTGAGGCCATATGATAATGTGATGTTCTTTTACTTGTTTTTTTTTGTTCACTTATTTGCTTTGTTGAAATTTCATTTTTAAAGTTCGTTTCTAATCCTCAGCATTCTAAGGAAAACATATACCCTAAAGAATCAAAAGCTCACAGAAGTTTAAAAAAAAGGAAAAAAATAGAAAAGAAAAGGCTTACAATTATTTTTAAAAACACAATATTACACATTTTATGTAAGTTTTTTTGAAAGTTTGATATGTGATATTTGAATGTTTAGAGTTAACAATACTATATTAATGTAAATTGATATAGTAATGTAAATTGACATTCATTCCCAGGTAAAATGAATCCTCATAGATTCTTAGTTTAACGATATATTGCTGCTAATGCTAGGTATTCATTATTTATTTGGAACCAAGGTCTGACCTCCATAATGTGAAACCTTAGGAGATGAAATACACAAAGCTAGTTTTAACCTTGTTAAAACCTATCCAGAAGCAAGCAGTTTGCCTACTTTAGATTCCATTAATATGTATAAATCCAGAAGGAAATAAAAAATAAGTACAAATAGAGAAAAAGAAAGTATATTATTTCATATTTTTCTATGGAAATATAGTGTTTTATCAGCTTGCTTATTTTATTAAATTACTCATGTAACATGCATTATGTAAGCAAACAATGATTTTAAAAATAGCTCAATTTAGAATTCTAAATTACTTGGTAAAAAATAGAGGTTCCTACCAGGTTCCTTAAGAAGTGTACTTTTGAAGACTTTTCTCTTCCAAATAAAACCTTATTTGGATGGTTTAATAACATTTATATGTTCATCCAGACAAATGTCCTGAGAAATGTGATGACAGCTACTGGCCTAATATTACTCCAATATTTAAAACAAGATATAAATATAAGAATTAATATATAGTGTGGCTGCATGTATACTGCATACATATATATATATCCACAAAAGCGCACACCCTCAAAATTCACTAGCCATCCTATATAAAGCACAATCTTAATGGTTTAGTAATATTTTGTCAAAGGAAAAAGTGTATCTTGGGTAACTTTTTAAAGTCTTAAATTAAATGTCTTGTTCTTTCTCTTGTATGTTGGATAAATTATTCATTTGCTATGCGTTAACTAACTATGCATATTTATGGATTTCTAAAATAATTAATCATCATTTTTTTTGCAAATGAATGCATCTGTACAGGATTTGGTTGATTTTTTTGCATAATGACTTTTTAAGCCGCGTCGT
>NW_005843501.1:41732-49835 GCF_000455745.1 Alligator sinensis
TACTTCAGTTACCATTGACAATTTCTAAGACAAGGTTGTAAAAACATGGCTTCACTAACTGTGCTATTATGGGGCCTTTTAATTTATTTAAGAAACAACGTTACCAATTTAATCCCTCAAACTGTTATTCAGGGCAAAGGCCCACACCTAAATAGAACTCTACTGACTTTGAGTGGGGGTGGGGGGTCTCTATATAGTCTTATGGATCTGCCTGAATGGAACAGCTTGAAAAATAAAGATTTTAGATCTTAGTCTTAGCCTATGTTGTTAATGCTTATGTTTGTCCCACATATCCACTAGAGCATCCTGCTTACATGCTGACTACAGGGTAAAACTCATTAGTGTATAGAAGTATATCCTACCACATAAGCTTCATAATAGTTTTAAATGTACTTGAGAAGTTCACAGTAGTGCATAGTAGTTGTACAAACTCCCTGGAAAAGATAAACTGTATATGCAGTTTACAGCAGAATTGGTAGCATGGTAGTTTTAATACACCTGTGAGAAAGAGTCATGAAAGCTGATTCCATGCAAAACTTTCCAGATTTGTGTTTAATTGCACAGGCAAGACTCAGGACATTTTATGGCACCATAAAATGGCAAACCAGCCACAAAGATGTTCCTTGCAAAATGTTTAAGATACTTGTGGCAGGTTCATATGCCACCTTAAATGTGGAACTTGGGGCATGTGTTCCAGACATGTGTCTATTCCATTCAATGCCAACAAGCCTAATTCCTGAACTGCACTCATGCCTGTATAGGGCCAATGATGACAATCAGCTGATTATTAACACTGGCCTGGAGCAGCCCTGGGTCCTGGGGATTGGGCAAAGGGCAGCCCCAGGGTCTGGATGGAATTACCTCCTGAACAATAAAGAGGATCAGGTTTGTGGAAGCCTTGAGTTTCAGTTTAGCTCCAACAATTAGGATATGATTAATTTTATACTCCATCCCAAATACTGTGCTTCTTGTGTATATGTGGCATGGCGGGAAGCACAACGTTGTAGACATTGAATAAAATTTCTGAGAACCAAATCATATAATTATTTTAACATCTCACAAGGGCCTCAAAGTCCAGTTCTGAAAACATTAACTATGCAAACACCTGAACCAGTCTAGAACCTGTCCTTTTATTATAAAGTATAAAATATTTGTATTGAACCAAACAGAACATAGTTACAATCCTGATTGAACCCTCTTGAAGCTACTATTTTACAAGTAATGATGATAAAATGTGTAGTTTACAGTCATTTTATGTAAATGTGGATGGAATTCAATAAATTAAACTAAATGTTCAGTTATGAATCTCAATATGACACATGAAGGAAGAAGCTGGAAAGAGTTCGAGAAAATTAAACTGTAGAAAATGTTCACATGATCCAGTGAGGGAATACCAGGATTCATTTCTGTTTTTACTGCATTATTTTTCATTTTGCCTAACCCTTCCTCATTTCTATTGCCTCTTATGTGCTACCAGTTGAAACATAAATTAAACCTTACACCTAATACATTTATTTACACATGAATTTATTTATTTATTTAATAATGTATTGTGTGCATTTAATATTTTCCATGATACAAAAGTGAAGAAAAAGTTAACCACAATACTAAAATATAAATGCAATAGTTTATTTAATCAGAAAAAAACAATCAACATTACAGTAAAGCTATATTTATATTTCAGCAAAATAAAATGTTTTGCTATTATTGAAGTTATGTTTTTATCCAAAACAAAAATTATCTCAGGAATTTCTTTTGAGGGAAATTTGAAATGCCCTGCATTTTTTTCTACTGAATAACTTCAGAATTTCTTGTCCCACAGAACAAAAATTTCCATTTTTTTCCCCTGAAGAAAATAAATTCCATTTCCCAATTCACCAACTGCCATTCTAACAAAAACTTTGAAAGAAATATTAGGGATGGTCCTGAATCCCTATGTTAACAAACCTTCTTTATAGAAGAATTTGGAATATGGACTTTAGATTCCAGTTGCAGAATAATCTTATACAACATCAAGAGTGACCAGCCAATAGGTCCCCTGGAGATTTTTCTATGATTTTCATTATAGACTTCACAGGCATAGATTTCATAGACATTAGGGGCTGGAAGGGACCTCGTGAGATCAAGTCCAGCCCCCCTGCCATAGGCAAGAAGTCTGCTGGGGTCAAATGATCCCAGCAAGATAAACATCCAAATGACTTTTGGATGAGTAGATGCTTGCACCACCTCTGGGAGGAGTCTGTTCCAGACCCTGGACACTCAGACTGTAAAGATGTTTTTCCTTATGTCCAGTCTAAATTGGCCTGCCAGAAATTTGTGGCCAATAGACTTTGTTATCCCTTGGGGAGCCCTGGTGAACAACTGTTCTCCCAGATCCTGGTGCACACCTCTTATAAACTTATAGGCTGTCACCAAGTCCCCCCTGAGCCTTCTCTTCTCCAGGCAGAAGAGTTCCATGTCCCTCAGCCTCTCCTCATAAGGCTTGCTCTCTTGGCCTTTGATCATGTGAGTGGCACTCTTTTGGACTCTCTCAAGCTTATCCATTTCTGTCCTGAAGTGGGGGGCCTAAAACTGGATACAGTACTCCAGCTGTAGCCTCACTAAGGCTGAGTAAAGTGGGAGGATGACATCCCTAGTTTTGCTTGAAATGCATTGGTGGATACATGCCAGAGTTTGGTTTTCTTTGCTGGCTATGGCATTGCATTGGTGGCTCATGTTCATCTTGTGGTCAATCAAGACCCCAAGTGTCTTTCGGTTGTGGTGCTAGTGAGCATAGCACTGCCAAGCCTATAAGTATGATGCTGGTTTTTCCTTGCAAAGTGGAGCACCCTGAACTTGTCTACATTGAATGCCAACAGGTTTTGGTCCACCCACCTTGCTAGCCTGTCCAGGTCAGTCTGTATACCCAGCCTGTCCTCCCTTGTGAAAGTATCCCCCCACAGTTTAGTGTCATCCATGAACTTCACCAGTCTGCATCTGATGCCCAAATCCAGATCATTAATGAAGATGTTGAAGAGTACTGGCCTAAGCACTGAGCTCTGAGGGACACCACTGGTCACCTTGTGCTATGTTGATTTGCTCCCATCAGCAATTACTCTTTAGGTCTGACCTTGGAGCCAGTTCCCCAACCATCAGAACATGAGATAGTCAAGGCTGCACTTACCCAGTTTAACCATGAGGACATCATAGGAGGCCAAGTCAAAGGTTTTCTTGAAATCCTGATATATGACATCAAACTCATCTCCCTTGTCCAGGCAATACATCACCTGGTCATAGAAGGAGACAAGGTTGGTCAGGCAAGACCTTCCAGCAATGAAGCCATGCTGGCTGGCACTCAGAAGGTTGCCTTCTATTAGCCTGTTGCTGATGGAACCTTTGATAATTTCCTCATCAGATCTTTCCAGGGGTGGATGTCAGACTGAGTGGCCTGTAATTCCAAAGATCTTCCTTCCTTCCTTTCTTGAAGATTGGGACTAGGTTGGCTCTTATCCAGTCCTCCAGTACCTCTCCTGAGTGTCATGACTTCTCAAATATCTTCACCATAAGGTGTGTCATGATGTCTGCCAGCTCCTTCAGGACTTTTGGGTGCATTCTGTCCAGGCTCATGGATTTATGGATGTTGAGCCTCTTAGGGTGTTCCCTCACAATCTATATCAATTGTGGGCCCATCTCCCACACCCCGGATGCTTTGTGTCCTGTCTGACAGGGTGACCCCCTTGGTCAGATGGAGACCAACACAAGGTACTCATTTAGATTGGCCTTTTCATGAGCCTTAGATGTTAGCTGCCCCATTTGTTTTAGCAGGGGTCTAATGTTGCCTTTGTTCTTTCTCCAACTTCCTATATATCTGAAGAAGGGCTTGTTGTTGTCCTTGATTCCTGTGGCTAGCCTGACTTCAGTTTCTGCTTTGGCTCTTCTGGTCTGCTCTCTACAGGTGCAGGCTAGTGGTGTGTAGTCCTCCATGGTGATGATTCCTTTTTTCCATCTGGTGTAGGCTTCTTTTTTTAGTTTCAGGAGGTCCAAAAGTTCTCTGTTGAGCCAAGGGAATTTCCCAGCCCTCTGACTGTCTTTTCTACAGGATGGAATGGACTTTCCGTGTGCTTCGAGGATTGCTTCCTTTAGGAACAACCATTCCTTGTGGACTCCCCTTTCTGAGGGGCCATGGTCTCTTAGTGCCTGACTGACCAGTATTCTGAGTTTGTGAAAGTCATCCTTCCCAAAGTTGAGGATTTCTGTTTTATTGAGAGATTTTCCTGCCCTGCATTGGACAGATACAGTGATCAGTTCATGACCATTGTCACCAAGCTTCCCCTCAACAAGCTGCTGCCTCTCTCCCTGAAAGGTGGACCATGGTTGAAGAAGCCATACCCCTTGTGATGGCACTATTACTGGAGACTTCTGTTAATCTCTTTGATGCACCTTCCCCTCTGATTCCTGTGACCCATGACCAGCAGGATTGAGGGAAAAAACTACCTGTGCCCCCAGACCCCTGATCCCTGGCCCTAGAGCCCTGTAGTAACTCATGACCCATCTGGGATTATTTTAAGATGTGTCATTCGTGCCTACATGGATTAGGAGCATGGGGTGGTGGTTGGACGGCCAGATGAGTTTGGGGATCCTTCCATCTACATCCAGGACTTGAGCCCCTGGAAAGCGGCAGACCTTATAGGATAAGGGGTCAGGGTGACAGATCGATCCTTCTGTCCCCCTCAAAAGGGAGTCACCCACCATAACCACTCTATGCCTTCTCCTGGGTGTGGTTTCTGGTGGCCCTCCATCTTCACATGCTGGAGCCAGCGGCTTGGCTGGCCCTGCTGATGTAAGAGGTTTGAATCAGTTGCACAGCTCTGGGGGAGTGGTAACCCTGGTGCAGTGCCTGCTTGGGCCAGAGATTACCTTCTTCCAGGTGGGACTTCATAGTGGGTCTTCATTTCCACCCTGGCATCACCAGCCATCCTTACTCTTTCCACTTTGTTCTTCTGGTAGTAAGTGTCCAGCTCCTATTCTACATGTGCACAGTCTCCACCACTGCCTGGAGCTCCCTAATCTGGCACCCCCAGACCTCCACCATTGGGCACACTCCACAAGGAGAGGTGTAAACATGTTGACATGACTGCTGGTCTTTGAAAAAGGACTGGCTTTTGCATCCTGTTACCCTAGGGTGTATAGTATATATTAGGGATGTGCAAAATGGACCATATTCAATTTGGATTCAGCCCAAATTGGAGACAGTGATTTGATTCATTGATTTGGATTACTGTCCCCAGTTCAATTCAGCCAAATCTGAATCTGAAGATCTGATGCTGATTCAGCGAATAAGTGATTCAGCTATAGACACAGCTTAAATTTTTTTTGTCTACATATCTCAAGGTACCAGGTGCAGCTCATGAATGCTGCAATGCTGGGTCAGATGGAGCATCCCACTGGAGTGCAGGGCCCACCCCTGGTATGCTCAGTGGTGAACCCAGAAGCTGTGAACATTTAAAGTTGTATCTATGTCCAAATCACCAAATCTTTCTGAATGTCTCTGAATCGATTTGGAGGGTTTCAATTTGATTCAGAGACATTAAAGGATCTCCTGATTCAACTCAGATTTGGAGATTCAGCCACTGAATCAGGCCAGATCAAATCAGGGACCAAAGCTTTGCACAGCCCTACTATATGTAAGAACATAATAGGAAATTCAATTTTAACCTGAGATGGTTAGCATGATAAACAAGGAAAAATGAAAATGAAGCAAAAACATTTTGCAAGCTAAGGCTCTGAGCTTGCTTTCATTAAAATCCATAACTGTATCAACTTCAGTAAAAGTAAGACTGAGAACTTGAAGGACAAAATAGTTTCAATATAATAAGAAAATAAAGTTGTTCCTCATTCCTATCACCTAAAATGATCACTGTATATGCTATTTAATATGAAGTTGCTGAGCATCATCAGTATGGAAAGATTTGTTTTGCCGGTCAATATTAACACCATAATTTCCACTTTCTAAAGTGATAAATATAAGCAGTTGACATTTCACTTAATAGTTGACACACACGTTACAGTTAACTATATATCCATTAAAATCTTATTTTTTTAATGACAAAATGGAATTATTCAAATGGATCTCTAAAGAAACCTTCACTTCTGCCTATTATAAATTACCATACATATTTTGGTTTATGGAACCTCATAAAGAGGAAACTTTTTTAGGTTACTAAACCACAAACATAAACTTAACTTGTTAATATTAGAGAATTTAATGTTAGGTATGTTATACCTTAATGAATTAGGGTATGTTACTCTCTTAATACTCCATCTCTAACTCCACTTCAATCCAATTTAACTAGTTGAGCACTTAATGAACAAATAGGATACAGAGCACACCAGGTACAATCCAATGGGAAAAAGGGCTTCTGTCGCATTATCTCACTTCTTTTCTACAAATGTAGACTTGCCAATATGGTAAAATAAATAGAAAATAGGTGGATTAGGGAAGGATTTATTTTTCCAAAAACAAGGCAGAAAGTCACATACTGCTGTCTCCACAATGGTCATAATTTGAAACCATCTAACTTCAGTAAGTATATAAAGGCTGAGTCGGGGTTGGACTCTTAAACCCCATATATTTTTTTCTGTTATTCAACCAGCCCTAATCACTGTCTGGAGCCTGTCCAGTTCAGAAATAAACATAACCAAAAAGTGCCAAGAAAGCCCTGCTGAAGTGCCTGATTTATACAGATGTTGGGAGAGCTGGGTCTAACACTATGCCTCTGCTGGGCATTTGCTGAACTTGGTGTTGGGGCTTACTGAGCTTAAAGTAAAGCTCATTTTGGGGATTCCCCCCACCATGCTCGGGAACCAGAAGGAGAGGAGTCAGGCACACGTGTGTCCCGCACGCACGTGTGCCCCCTTAACCAACTGACTGACCGGAGGCGGCGGCGGCAGCAGCAGCAGAGGCAGAGGCAGAGGAATCGGCAGCGGGGGCAGCAACAGCTGATCCCCCGAAGGTAAGTGGGGCGGAGGGACCCGGTGCAGCTGAGCCGGATCCGGAGGGGAAGCCCCCCGGGTCCCATATAGCTGAGCCAGTAGGGAGCCGCGCTCCCGAGCCGTGCAGCGTGAACAGAGTGCACAAACAGGCGCGCTCTGTGAGAGCGCACAGGCATTTGTGCCGGCATTTGCGCCGGCGTTTGCGCCAGCGGGCAGGCCGGGAGGGCCAGGAGTGAGACTCCTGTAGGGGTAGGGAGTAGACACCACACAGGTCTACAAACAGCAGCTTAGAATAGTGTCTATGAGGAGTGCTGTTAGGGCCTCTGCCCAGGGGGACAAGGCTAACCGGGGCTGGTCTGAGGCCTCCACCCAGACTGAGCCCATGGGGGAGCTGATGTCCCCCTACCTCCTGGCCTGTGGGGGATCCCCAGCAGGGCCGGGGGGGTCAGGGAGGCGGAGGATGAAATTGACAGTTATTTCCTTTCCCTGCAGGACCAGGCACCTAAGAAAGAAGCAGCCTGGGGAATGCCCTCCACAGCAGAGTGGCAGGCGGGCACAGCCAGGACCGGAGCTGCTCACAGCGAACACGTACCAGCTCCTCCAGTCCGACTGGAGAACAGGTACGAGGCCCTGGCGACCCTGCAGGAGATGGAAGGGGAGGAGGAAACCCTTGGGCAGGAAGAAACACCGCATTCTTCACACTGCGAACAGGTCAAGAGATCCAAGAGGACCCAGAGGAGGAGGCGACGAGTGCTCGTCATAGGCGACTCCATCCTGAGAGGTATGGAGGGGCCCATCTGTTGCCAGGACCCCTCAGCACGAGAGGTATGCTGCCTCCCTGGAGCAAAGATTCGGGATGTGACGGAGGTAATCCAGGCCAGGATCAAGCCCACCGATTACTACCCCATGGTCCTAGTCCATGTGGGTACTAATGATGCGGCCAGGAGAACCCCTGATCACCTGATGGCGGACTACAGTGCTCTGGGCGGCGTGCTGAAGGAGTTCGGTGCACAGGTGGTATTCTCTTCCATCCTACCAGTGAACAGATGCAGAAGATGGCATGGGAACTGCATCTGAGAGAACAACTGGTGGCTTCGGCAGTGGTGTCTTGAGGCAGGCTTCGGCTTCCTG
>NW_005843501.1:52875-75465 GCF_000455745.1 Alligator sinensis
ACTCTTTCCTATTTATGCAGGGGGTCGGACTCGATGATCTATTGAGGTCCCTTCCGACCCTAACATCTTTGAATCTATGTCTGTAAGCAGCCATTATATTTTATCCACAAAAAACATCTCTGTCTTGTGCTGATTAAATAATCCCACCTCTTCTAACCTTTTCTTATAGACCATGTTTCTTGGATCCATAATCATTTTTGTTGACCTTGGCTGAAATAATGCCAGCAAAGATAGTCCAGCAGAGAAATAAATGTACTATTAATACCAGAAAAAAACTACAGAATGCACAGCTTTGGTTGTCACCTGCCATCCCACACTCAAACCAATACGAAGGATCATCAAATGATTTCAACCTATATGCAAAACAGACCAAACCTTGAGAGAAATATTCCTATCCTTCCTGCTCCTGGCCTTTTAACAGTCCTAAAACCTTGTCCAACTCACTGTCAGAAGCAAACTTCCTCTTAATCAACAAGCACCTAATGGGACACAGCCCTTCCTTAATAATAAATGCAAAACATCTCTACTATCAAAACAATCAACAACGCCCACAAGAAAACCATCAGAAACAACAGACCACACTCATCTATCCCAGAACAGATGTCTAGTGCACCAAGGGCCCTCATGAAATCTATGTGGGTGAATCCAGACAAAAACTAGGCCCCAGGATGAATGATCATAGAACAAAGATACAGAAACACTAGAACACAAGTAGAATAATATATTTTTTTCACAGAAGCACCACAGCCTGTCTAATCTCATAGTTCTCATGCTCAAAGGATATTTACAGAAAAACCTTTGATCGAACATCTTGGGAACAAACATTAATTAGCCTGTTGGACACTAAGTACCAGGTACTTTACATGAGCAATGACTTAATGGCTGATTATAATCTACCTGATAGTTGCTCATCTCTGTAATTCACAGGTAATAACAACCCTCTGACCAGACATGCTATTTCACATATCAGATTTCTACTGCATCTCTCTTGTCTGTAACTAAGTTGGCTACCTGATAATTTCTTTTATATCTTGTTTTTATTTACATAAGGTGTTTTATACAAGCCCTCATTCCATCTGCTATTTACCACCTCTGTGCCTGCTTCTTTTCCATAGTCCTAAGAAAGAGTATAATGATACTTGTCTGCTTCCAACTATAGAGTTGGTCCAATAAAAGTTATTATCCACAATAATTCTTGCTTCTCATAATTTGTCCCTGTCACTTAAAGTGTGGTACCAAAAATCAGACACAGCATTTCAGGTGAGACTTCACAACTACTGAATAAAATAAAATCACTTACTTGCAAGTGGTTAATGGGGAACCCCTGCCCCTGTTACCAAGAGGGCTTGAGCAGGTAAAGAACCATGGATTAGACATCTAATAAGGAAATGAACTGACCCTGACTCTGGAAAAGAGGGACAAAAAGGATCAATCAGGTGGCTGGAAGGTGGATAGGATGAGGAATATAAACCCTGTCCCCAAGCTGAAAGGGGAAATCTGGGCCTACAGAGGCTGTTAAGTGCTGAGACACAAACAAGCATCTCACAAACTTACAGGTGTATCCTCTTAAAGGGGAAGTATTGCAAAAAGATGAAAATGCTCCAGCTGGGATTTGTCAAGTCAAACTGAGTAATCTACCTTGTGAGGTGACTGCTGTCCCCCAAGGATCCCTCCCCATCAACAACAAGTAACACCAAAGTAAAGGCAGATGAGTGACTGGAGGTGAAGTAGGATTGGGAAGGAACTGGCAGCAGGCAGATCTTTGTGGGTATTACCAAGTGACACTCCTGTTAATACAACCTAGTATGTTATTAGCTCTTTTTGCAAAAATGGCACACTGTTGATTTATATTCAGCTTATGATATTGTATTTTTTATATTTATACTCATCTCTACTTATGTTGTTGCCCTGTGGGGTCAGGCCAACTCTCAGGATCACAATATTGTGCTGATAGGAGGATGTGGCACAATTGCACATATACAAACACACAAATCAATTGGATGCATACACACACACACACTACCAACTCAGGCACATACACATCCAAACTAGCCTAGGCACATGCATACCTATCACCAATTCAAGCACATACACTATACACCCCAAAGTAAGACAAGAATCAATTGTCCATACCTGCACACTCAGTACGCATACACAGATCGCTAATTCATATATCATACACACAATGTCATATATATATACACACACACACACTCACCAGTTCACATGTGTATAACCCACCTGCACATAGGTAAGTTCCTAACTTGGATGGCACGGAATATATGTGTGTGCTTGAGGTACCTCGGATACTTGGGGGAAGGTTAAGATGAGAGAGAGTTAAACTATAGGCAGTGAAAGTTTCCAGAACTGAGATTAGAACCAGCAGACTAGAGAGAAACTGGCTGAGAAACTGAGGGTTAGGGGTTACTTAAGGTAGACTGGGGCTGGAAACTGAGGCAGACAACAGAGATATTGGGGTGGGGGGCAGATAAGTGGTGGTAAGGAGTAGACAGCTAGGAAACAGAGAGAGAGAGGCAGAAATCTGGGAGCTTGGGGCTGGAAACAAGCTGACAGCTTAGAGACTGAGGGCGGGCCAGATAAGTGGTGGCAAGGAGGAAAAAGTCAGGAAACAGACAAAAACCCAACTTGGGGTTTCAAAACAACAGATTTATAAAACAGACAACACACTACACAGCCCCATGAAGTTACTGGTATGCACACACACACACACAATGGCAGCAGGAGAAAAAGACTCAGTGAAAGGGTTGGAGTCCAGGTAGGGAAGAGAAACAGAGTCCAAGTCCTTGGTCAAAGAGGGGGTGGGAGTGATAGCTACCTATCCAGGCTAGAAAGGAGTCCTTGTCCAGTAGGTGTTGTCCAGAGGGGGGGTCACCAGCTGTGCCCCTGGGTGGATAGGTGGTGTGGCATGGTGCTGGTCCAGATGGAGAGGGCGTCCCAAAAAGTCAGTTTTCACTACACCTTTTATGGGGCAGACTACCTCTGATCTCCTATGGGGAGGGCCTGTCCAGGCAATGTTAGTCCTGTCCCAGAGGGCACCAGGTGTTCTTACTGAGCATGTGCAGCCTGGCACAATGATGGGTTGCCTCATATTTTGTTTCTTGAATGCTGAGGGTGGTTCCAATGGCTGGGTCATTGGTCCAGGTATTGGTGTTGATGGCTTAGTCATTCAGAAGGAGCTATGTTTAGACCTACTGCCATTGCTTCTCAAGCACCCTCATAATCCCCATTCATTCAGGAACCAAGTTACATAGAAGGGTAGGTGCAAGTCATGAGTTACACAACTGGGCCTGGGGACAGGATGGAGACTTGCCAAACAAAATGGAAACTTGACACGACTTATGTTAACTTACTTATGTAGGCCTAAATCATATAGTACCAGTAAAACAGTAATACAAAACAATAAAATTCAATATAAACATAATAATTATACAATATAAAGAAGGAGAAAAAACAAAACAAATACAACTTGCTACCAAAATAAAATGCTGAAGATTATCCTATGTCTTAGCTCACTTATACTTATCTATAGGGAATAGAGAGGGAAAGAAAAAGTCAGAAATGGTTGGGGAAGGGGAGGGAATGCATTTAAAAAGAAAAAAAAAGAAAAAAGAAAAACTGGGTTTTGCTACAATGTGGCAAAGCTTCCATTTCTTGTCAGATTCCATTCATAAATTTTAACTCATTCAGGAGTTCACTACTTAACTAATCTATATTATACTATATTGATGACAATTAATTATACTATATATAATTATACCATATATTATACCATATTACTCAGTCCAGGCAATTAAATTTCTTACTGTTCTTTCATTCCTTCCTTCCTTCAAATTATTCCTGACTCTTCCATGGCCATGATCTTTTTTTTTTTTTTTTTTTTAAACAGAGGTAGCAAATTAAAGTGCACAATAGGAATAATTGAGTTAGTAGTATTCAATTGATTTTATATGCCCACATCAATTGTAAGTCTTCAGGAGTTCACCTTTTGCTGCTCAGCTAGTAACAAAACTCCTACAACCCCTATTACTTTTGTAATGGGATTGAAATTGCGTCTAACATCCTTTTACCAAAAAGTGCACCCAGTCCTTTAATTATATTTTAGTTCTCCTGTGTTTTTTTTGTTCACCATCTCTGCCACAATGATTTACATTACCCCTTATGCCCTGTGCTGTTTTTTTTCTCTCTCTCTCTACTGCACTTTGGATATACAGTTTAAGTGTCTCAATTTTCTTATCTTAAATTCAGACAAAAGATTTGCTTTTAAAAATGGATCTTGAATTCTTATGCCTTATATGAAAACTTTTGGGAATAGTCATCTGTATACTTGAGCTTATTCAATTTAGCTTCATACATGCTAACACTATAACAAATTGTAGTCAAGAGAATCCATTGACAGAGTGCTTTGAGGAAATTCTGGCTTCAGAACACATTTAAGCTGAATATATTTTAATGCCTTTAAAGAAAATCAGGGTTTCTGTAAATCACTTATTTTCATACTGCACTGTTAGTTTTCAGTATGCAACAGAGCAATTTGTAGTATTTCTTATAAATTCATCTACTTTGTTTTAATCTCTTTTTTTACTAAATACATGACTTTCCAAATATATATAAAAACCTTGGAATATTGATTCTTGCTGTACTTATAACTAATTTGTAAAGATAAACGAGAGTAGCTACAGGCATATGGCTTTGATGCATGTGACTTAGAGAAAATGGTATTCTTGTTGTATGGCTTAAGGGTGCTTTTTTAAAATTAAATTTATGTATTTAAAAATAGCAAAGCAGAAGCTGCATCTAGCTGTAATAACCCTTGCTTTCATTTAAAATCCTGCTTAGAATTTTAAACAAAGCTGGTTTGGGGAGGCATGAAGGCATGCCAATTTTGCAGAGCACCTGACTGAACTAAAGTTCACTGGAGTCCATGAAACTCCTTCCATTCATTCTTCTAAGCTTTGGATAAGATCACCATGTGGTTTATCTAAAGTCAACATGTAAATCTTTCCTAGCCACTGTATTTAAACCGAATGAAAAATTAAATGCTATGGCAAAATAAGTGACAGAAACAATCCTACTGATGTCATGCCCATCAGAATTCTATATTGTAAGAGCATCTTTGGCAACCCCTTGTAGTTGAGGATGATTGTCTTCCATGATTGCTGTATCTGTGGGTCAGATGACTGATGAGGCTCATCTGGGTTTGACAACCTCTGTTGCAACTTGGACATGTGTTCCCATGCAGAGGGCAAGTGACTCTGGATTGCTGATTTGGTCTGCGACACACTGTTTCTCTCACTCCTGCTTTTCCATCTCCTGTTGTCATTGTCAGGCTTCAAAGTAGAGATCCTTGTAGCATACTCGTCCTCCATTTGGGCTGGTCCTAGGCAATAGTTGATGTTGATGTTCCATTTATTCAAGTCAGCCTTGCGAATATCCTTGAAGCACTTTCTCTGCCACCATCTTGAGTGTATGCCTAGACTGAGCTGGGAGAATAAAACTTGCTTTGGGAACCTGGAATCAGATATCTGGATGATGAGGCTGGCCTAGCAATGTTGATATTTGATGATCATCACCTCAATGAGCATGATGTTTGCTTGCAAGAGGACACTAACATTGGTGCATTTATCGTCCCACTGGATTTGAAGGATCTTCTGCAGGCAGTGTTGATGGTATTTCTTCAGTGATTTGAAGTGTTTCCTATACATTGCCCCTATCCCTGCTCTGTGCAGTAAGATGGGGATCACAACTGCTTGAAAAACCATGAGATTGGTTTTGGACCTAATGTCATGATCTTTGAACACCAATTTCCTCAGGCTTCAAAGACTGCCCTTGCACATTTTAGGCAATTAGGATTTCTTTGTTGATGTCAGCCTTCTGTGAGAGATGGTTCCAAGGTATGGGAAATATTCAACATTCTCCAGAGTCTCACCATGAATCTGAATTATCAGAGGTGGAGACTGCTCATTAAGAGCTTGTTGATGGAGGACTTTAGCCTTCTGAATGTTAAACATCAATCCCAGTTTCATGTATGCCTTGGTAAAGATATTGAGAATTGCCGCAGGTCTGCTTCCAAGAGATCACAGACTACAGCATCATCAGTGTACTGGAGCTTGATGATGAGGGTCAGAATCCCTGAGGTCATCTGGGATTTCCCAGTCTTTTCAAATCCTTAAGATGAGGGCATAGTACTGTGATATGAGCTCTTCTCCCCCTTGCTTGAAGATTTTGGCAGGGATTCCAACAGCTCCAGATGGTTTATTGTTCATTATCTGCTTGTATGTTTGCCTTGCCTCATCAAGGGCCAAGAGGATTTTGAGATCCTCTCTGACTGGGTGTTGTAGGATGGAGCTGAGAACATTCTGGTCAACAACAGAGTCTTGCCTGAGAGTCTTCAAAATGTTCCTTCCAATGGGCATTGATCGGGTCTCCTCCATCTTTAGGTCTCAAGGGGGTTGATCCCTGAGTACTGAGACTGTCGATGGTTTTGATGGTATTAAAAAAACTGCACATATGGTGGATGTCCAATGAGAAATTGAATCTCTTTCACCTTGTCTTCCCACCATCTATTTTTCATATAGGGGGTCCTTCTTTGGACCTCTGCCTTGGCTTGTTAGAGATTCAATGTCTTTCTCTTGGAATTGATGTCATTCTGCCAAGCACAAAAGGCCTTCTGCTTGTGGTCAATCAACTCTTGGACCTCCTGATCATTCTCGTCAAACCAGTTTTGATGTTTCCTGGTAGAGAAACAAGTGTCTCTTTTTGGGCACTGATGACAGTAGATTCAAGGGCACCTTAAGCAGTGTCAGCTTTCTCCCACTGTGGTTCATTAGAATTCACCAGTTTTTCATTGAGGTACCAGTGGAAGAGGTCTCACTTTATTGGGCCTGCTTCTGCTGCAGCTGTCATTTGGGAGCCAGTTTGAGTGATATAACTGAGTGGATGAGTTGATGATTGGTCCAGCATTGTCAGCTCCTAGCATAGCTCAGGTAATATATGCTCAAGTGGGAGCATATAAATAAGTGAAATGCATTCAGTTAAAACCACTGTGTTGTCACTATCTATATTCTGTGTATTTAGTCTTTAAGCTGTATATTCAGTTACATATGGTAACACTGTTGGCTAAAGAGGACCAACTCACAGGATCATCATAAAATTCTAGTTTATTGGACGGATGCAAAAGTCAGACCATAAACCTTGGTGCTGATCCCCTCAAACACACACACATTCACGCGTGCACACACACACTCACAGCAGCTACCTAAGAACACTAAGTACCAGTGTCAAGATATACCTACCCCAAGCACTGGAGTCTGCCCTCGATGGCCAGTCAAGGCTTCTTTCAGTGTGATCTTGCTTCAGAAGGGGATTGCTGGCTGGTCCTTCTGGCTGGACAGGCAGGGTGCTGGTCAGGTCAAAGAGGGTGCCATTGGGGGTCATTCTTCGCTGCCTTTTATCCTTCTCTGGCAGACTTTGGTGACTCCCCAATTCTTGGGCATACCCAACCGAGGGGTCATTGACCTCTAGGGATATCCCCCTTGGTAGCTGCTGGATGGCAGCTGCCAGCCCCAGGGGTCACATCCACAGGTACATTCAGTCTCAGGAGCCCGTTGATGAATTTTGATTGATTCACTGCCGTGATGAACAGAGCTCTGGAAGTGGTTGATCGGGGGTATTTCAGCCCCAAGGGTCTGTTTCCAGTGTTGATTAGTTCAAACCGGGGCTTCCACACCTTTAACAATGAAGTTTCTGGGAGTTCCTGGCTCTGTATTGATTCTTTCCTCTTCTGGGTAAGTAGTTTTGTAGGTGTTAATTGCTGCTCGTTAACTTGTTTATCCAGACAAGCTACTGTGTTACACAATCAACCATGATTCATCTTACTTTTAAAGTACATTTGTAAAAGCATCTACAAGCTCTATTTTCACTACAAATACACCTTATATAAAAATAATAACGATATAATAAAAGAATGAGAGAGAGGAAGGAAGAAAAGGTAGAAAAGAAAAAGCATCCCCAAAAGCGGGCAAATACTGCAAAAGGGGCTTTTGCTATATGGAGGAGCTTCACATTTGGGGTGGGGGGAGGCAGGCAAAAAGGTTTCTTGCTACAACACTATAACAGTAGCTTAGGGAATTCACCTTTGTGTCAGAGACAGTTTGTGGTTTCAGCTTTGCTGTAGTGAATCCAACAGTTTTAAACATATCAGGTGCACCCACACATGCAGACACATGCACTTGCAGCAGCTAAAATAGCAATGGCTCAAATTTGTGCCAGAGATTTGTCCCTCAATACACATGCCTGAACATACACTTAAGTGTGGGGAAAATTGTGCCACTTGGGGTAGAATGACCCTGCCCAGCTCCTTCTTCAGCCAGGGTGAGCTAGAAGCTGGGGCCAGCACCTGTGTTGGCCCTAGCATTATTAAAAGCTGCCCTGGTGATCAGGTCAGGGCTACTTGCCGTCAGGAATTTCTGAGGCCCGACCAGTTGGTATCCAGGGACACTAGTACCTTGTGCCAGTGGAACTGCTGAAGCAGCCCTAACCTAAAGTGGCTCCTACACTCTCTACCCACAGCAGAAATCTGGCAGTGGGGGTTGGTGCCTGGCTGTGACCTGCTGCCACCTGCGACAGCATCTGTCCCCTTACACCTGTGGTCCCATGGCTGGACACCTGCCAGAGACAGACAAGGACCACACAGCTGCCTGGGCTATGATACAGGCACTGTAGCAGAGCTGTCTGCATCTCTGGGCCAGTTGACAGTGGGTCATGGCTGCACGGTTGGCCTTCAGGTGGCACTGCTGTCATGTCTTCTGGTGCTCCTGCTCTGCCATCTGGGCAGCTATTGCCCAGAAGATGTGTTCCTTGTGGTGGCCCACTTTGAACTGTTCATGGGAGGTCTCCTGGTCCCAAATGGTTAGGAGGTAAGCCACCTCATCTACCCTCAAGCTGGTCCCAGGTACTGACCCTGGGCAGGCTCCTCTGCCCAGGTCCCACAACTTGTCTCGCTAGGAGAGATCCTGGTGCTCCTTGCTTAATTTTCTACCCACTATTTTGTGGCTCTGAGCATTGCCAGCCCTTGCTGTTCTTCTCCTTGAACCTGTGACCAGGCCCCAGTGATCCCCATGCTGTTCCTGGGAAGCCCTTAACTGGGGCTCAGGGTCTGGGCTGGGCAAGCCCCTTGCCTTCCAAAGCAGCCTCCCCCTAACACAAGCTGCTCTAGGGGAAGAGTTGGGCTGTAAGCCCAGCTCTTCCACAGCGTTCCCTCTAAAATGCATGGCATGCATGGCCATGCAGGCATGCCTGGCAGAACAGCGTGAGTGTGCCTGTGCAGCTGTGCATGCCACACACCTTAGAGGAAATACTGCTCTTGTACCCTCTCCTACCCAGAGCTCTCCCTCATCCCCAACCCCCATCTCTCTCCTTTCTCATACACACCCTTACTGCCAACTTCACTCCTCCCCCTGGCCAATCACACCCCCCAAGTAGTTCCTGGGACCAGGATCCACCCCCCCACCCCCCAGGCTGGGGCTACATGTCCCAGCACCAGTGTGGGCATGGGACAGGGCAGCAGGGTGGCAGGTGCCCCTGCAGCCATGGCTTCTGCCAGCAGGTTCTGTCCCATCCTGTCTGGTGGCTGTGCATACAGGGTGAGAGATTTGTAGGGGGGATATGGGGTTTTTGAGGGGTTGTGTGTGGAAGTAAGGTTTGTTGAGTTGAGCTTTGTGGGGCTTGTGTGGGGGTCTGGAGTGGTGTGGGGTTTGCAGGTGGATTGTGGGGGTCTGTGTGTGGGAAGGGAGGAGTGTATGGGGGAGACTGCTTGGAAGGGGTGGGTCCCCCACCCACCCCCCTGCATGTTGCACAGCCTGCACTCCCCCCCTCTCCCCCACTGCAACAACAGCAGCAGCCATCATCAAGGAGCTCATGCCCACTCTTAGGAGAGATCCTCAGTGGCTCCACATGGTGCAGGGCACCAGCCCAACCCATTGGTGCATGTTCTTGAGCACAACCAGGTTGCTCTTGCTGTCACCCAGGGCCCTGGCACCGCATGGGGAAGCCTCACACTCTGAGGCTGGGCTGGGTTCTGCCTCCATGGAGCCGTCCTGGCCCAATGATGTACAGAGCACATGGAGGCAGGACCTGGCCCAGCCTGAGGGCATGCAGTTCCCTGACAGACCCGGGGTGACAGCAAGAGTGGCCCAGTTTTGTCCGAGGGTGCATGCTAGTGGCCAGTCTGGTGCCCTGTGCTGCCACCAAGGGTCTCTGCCAGGAGCGGGCATGAGCACCCTGATGACTGCTGCTGCTTCAGGGGGGCTGTGCACTGTGCACTGCTTTGAGGCACCACAACAGGCACATGCTTGCACATCTGAATGTAGCTATCCTATTTAAAAATATATCTTACTTCACTTTAACCTCTCTCTCCGTGTGTGTGTGTGTGTGTGTGTGTGTGTGTGTGTGTGAGAGAGAGAGAGAGAGAGAGAGAGAGAGAGATGTGCAGAGATAATTCTGTCAATTTTTTTTTTCATTCCCTTTTCTTTGTGTTAAATGACACCCTGGACAGATTATCACCTTGTTAGAAAACAGGCAGCACTCTAGGAAAGGTAGATGCCATTATTACAGCCCAACTTTTTGCACTACATCATTCCACTCATTCAAGAAACCATGAATGCACTCCTGACATCAAACAACATGGAGGTCCCTCAAGCCATCCATTCAATCCATGTCAGTGGGATTGCTTGAGTTAACTAAGGATACATACTGACTACATGGTGTGTGACATTCCCCATTCCTATGTTGGGGAAAGCACAGAAATGATAGTATGCTGGATTTTTTTGGGTGGAGGGTTGGGGAGGAAAATGTCCTCTAATACCCTTATACTCACTCAAGTTCAGTGATAGCTATGAAACTAGTAGTAGTACATAAATTATTTCCTGTTCTCAGTTCTGCCATCAATCTGCTGTGTAACCTTGGACAAAACAGAACTCATCTTTCTATGCCTCCATTCCCCTTATGTACTTTCTGTCTGGTCAATTCAGTTTGGAAGCTTTTTAAGACAGTGATTGTATTGTACTCTTTCTAAGCACCACAGTTACTTGAGGCTCTGTAACACAAAATGAAAATATAAAATAAAATAAAATAGTGAATCAAATATTCAGATGACATAATTTTCTTCTCTTCATGTACTTCTGAGAGTAGCTTGATTTTCTTTCAAATTCAAAATTACTTTAAAAAAATTTAAAAATGAAATACCAGATACCATATTAAAAATCACTACACACAATCCCAACTGTCAGCATGTGAAATGTACAAATGCTAACAAAGCTGAAAAGCACTGCAGGCTGAACAGTGACACTGAACAAAGCAATTTCACTGACAACAAAACTGCTGATCAACTGAGTACCTGTTCTTTATTCCCCACATTGACATGTCCTTAAAGTGAAACAAGACATCTGACTCCATTATAGGAGGTCATGGGCTGGTTCATACCCCATTCAAACCATGTATTCTCCAGTGGCTGCAGGTCCTGGTTGGATATAGTAAAGTCTGTGTGCACTACTGATGGTGCTGGAGACAGTGCAACAGGTGGTGACAGAATTGGCTGTCTACTGGCCTCAGGAGAGTATTTACATAAACTATTTCCTCTTTTTATGTCAATTTTGTTCCTTTCTTTTTTACCAGATTTAAGTCCTCCCATGCCCCTAATCAGTTCAAACACGGTTAGGGAAAATCACTAGTTGCATGTTTATGTTTTCTTTCAATGCCATACCAATGAAGTTTGGCACCTGGGGCAAAGCCTGAAGCAGCATCCCACCCTCACCCTGAGCACAGATCTGTGGGGCACATGCCCCCTGATGCTTGCTTGGGGGCACACAGAATGGCAGGGGCGGGCCCCTCCCCGCCCCCCTCCCCCCCCCCCCCCCCCCCCCCCCCCCCCCCCCCCCACACACACACACAAAGAACCACTCATGGTTCTGTCCCATGTCCCACCCCAGCTGGGCAGTGCTGGTTGGCACCCCTTTGCTTCAGTGCCTGGGGCAATTTCCTGCTCACCCCCCCCTCTCCCCTCCCCTTGCCATGGCACTGTTTTCTTTTTTGCCCCACTTGCAATCCAGTTCAAGTAACATGGTAGTGTGGTACAGAACGAAAAGCCAGGGAATTTGTGCAGCTTCTTCCATTAGCAAAACTCAAGCCATCCCATGGAGTGCCATAACCTCCATAAGTGGGGTGTGTTGGCATCAGTCAAAAGTTAGCATTTTCTTCCACTTAAGAAGAAAAAGTCCTTCCCGGACATAAGATTGGGAATTCTTAAGTCACCTGATAGAGGTAGTTAGGTCAAAAGATGTGGTCAACACGGGTGACCCGAACTTTCCAGACATCTGCTGGGAAGACCAGTCTGACTGCTCACGTAGATTCCTAGCCGAGATATAGGACCTTCATCTAACCCAGGAGGTGCACAGCCCCATCCAGGGGAGATGCCTTGTTGGACCTGTTCCTGGCCACGGACGATGACCTGGTGAGGGTTCTGTGGGTGCTTGACCACCTGGGTGACAGCAATCATCGCCTGCTGGAATTAACCATCCAGTGCAAAGTGGAAAAGGCCTGCAGCAAGGCAGCAGCCCTGGACTTCAGGAGGGTGGACTACAATGAGGTAAGGTGAATAGTCAGGGACGTACTGAGGTCCTGGAGGGGAGAGGAGTCAGGTGTCCAAAAATAGTGGTTGTTCCTTAAGGAGACGATTCTCCAAGCCCAAAGGGAGGTAATCCCAACATGGATCAAAGGGGGCAAGAGGGTGCAAAAGCCCCCATGGCTCACCAAAAGCATACGGGAGTGTCTCCTTGCTAAAAAAGGAGGCATACACCCAAATGGAAGGGAGGGGCCATCACCAGGGAGAACTGTCCTCGGTTGCTCGGGGCTGTAGGGGGGTGGTCAGGAAGGCCAAGTCAGAGAAGGAACTGGGACTAGCTACCCAGATCAAGGACAACAAGAAGTCCTTTTTTAAATATACAGAGGGTAAAAAGAAGGTACCGGGTAATGTGGGGCCTTTGCAAGACACACTAGGAAATCTGGTCATTGCACCAGATGACAAAGCTAACATATTTAACATTTTCTTTGCCTCCATTTTTCTGAGCAGGGACCAGGTCACCCCCCCCACCGGGACCCCCTTAGGCCCCAGGACAGGTGCACCCACTCCTAGGGTCAGGGAACTTCTGGAGAGACTGGATGTATTTAAATCAGCTGGTCCTGATGATCTCCACCCCAGAGTGCTGAGGGAATTAACAGAGGTCATTGCAGGACCCCCGGCACGGCTTTACGAGCACTCATGGTACTCTGGTGTGGTACCAGAGGACTGGAAAAGGGCCAATGTGGTTCCCATTTTCAAAAAAGGGAGGAAGGAGGACCCAGGAAACTATAAGCCAGTTAGTCTTACCTCAATCCTGGGTAAGCTTTTTGAGAGTATTATCCTGCCGCATGTCCGCAAGGGGCCAGCAGGGGAGACTATGCTTAGGGGCAACCAACATGGATTCATTAGAGGCAGGTCCTGTCAGACCAACCTGGTGGCCTTCTATGACCAAGTCACAAAATCCTTAGACGCAGGGGTAGCAGTGGATGTAGTCTTTCTGGACTTTAGGAAGGCCTTTGACACTGTTTCTCACCCTTTTTTTTTGTAAAATTGCCTCTGCAAAGGTGTTCTGTAATGAACATCATCTTGCCTGAGATATACAGAAGCCATTAACACCAACAGTCATCTAATTAATTGACAAAGTCATCCTCTGGGAAGCCACTGAAGACTTTTTAAAGAACACAAGATTGCTTGATTTCATCTCCTGAAAAAATGTATCCTAATTTGTGAACCTAGGTCTTTTTAAATATTCTTTTGAAGAAGTCTCAACAGAAAGAGAAAGTGCAGATTAATAAAATACTTGCCCAAGCAATTACCTGAAATATTACGTTAGTTGTCCATGAGTAATTATCATTGGTATGATTTTTTTTTCAAACTTCCAAAAACATAATACAGTATAACCTCATAAATTTGGCACCCTTGGGACCCAGCACCTGCTAGAAATTTGAAAATGCCAGATTTTTTAAATGGCCTGTGAGGGAGGGAGGGGCATAGCTGCAGGCACGTGGAGCTGGCTGCTCCCAGGGATGCAGCACAGAGCAAAGCAGAGGGAACTGTCGGTGGGTGCAGGGGAGGAGTGGGGGCAGTTCTTGCTGTTGCTGGGGTGAGTGGGAACAAGTGGAGCCCTGTGGGCCCCAAGGTGAAGTGTAGCTTGTCCCTGCTCACCCCAGTCCCTGCTGCAGTGGCCCCAGGAATGGCTGAAGCCAGCTGCAGAGGGAACCATCAGTGGGTGTGAGGTGGGGGACACGGCTCTTGCTGCTATGTGCACCTTAAGAGGGCTGCAGGCTGGGGGGCAGTGCCAGGCTCTTCCTGGGGGGTGCATAGCAGCAAGAGCCATGCCTCCATGCCCCGCACCTCCTGACAGTTCCCTCCACAGCTGGTGTCAGCCGTTCCTGGGGCCACTGCAGCAGGGACTGGGGTGAGCAGGGACAAGTTGCACTGCACCCCATGCCCCCCAGGGCTCCACTTCTCCCCACTCACCCTGCAGTGGCCCTGGGAGCAGCCAATGCTACTTGCCTGCACCATGGCACAGCACAGCCCAGGGGCTGATGTGAGTGGAGACAAGCAGAGCCCCAGGGGGTTCAGGGCACAGTGCAGCCTAGCAGCTGGTGTTGGTCGCTCCCAGGGCTGCTCCAGCAGGGGATGGGGTGAGTGTGGGCAAGCTGAGATGTGTCCTGTGCCCCCCGGGGCTCCGCCTGTTCCCTCTCACCCTAGTCTCTGCTGCAGCAAGAGCTGCACCCGCCCCTCCCCCGCTCCATACCCACTGACAGTTTCCTCCACTTTGCTTCCTGCTGCAGCCCCGGGAGCAGCTGATGCCACCTGCTTGCAGTGCCGTATTTTTGAGAATTCTGGAGTTTTGAATGCCAGATTTATGAGGTTACTAGCCAATTGCCCATCAAGAATGATGGGGGGAAGGGGGCTAGGATGGAATGGCACCATCTAATGCCCCATGCTGCCTCCTGTAGGGAGCAGGGTGGGGGAGGCAAGGTCACCCTCTCTCTAGTCCTTGGTGCAGCTTCAGAATCATGGCAGCTTGCCCCAACCCTTGGAGCACCTTGATTGGTTGTTTCTGTCAGCCAATCAGAATGCAAATAAAGCATTGCTGACCGACAGACAGACAGACTTACTTAGGTTTTCATAATATTAGAATACTGTACCACATAATATGATTATAAATATCCAAAAGTAGGAATGTAGAATGAGGTATCTCTGATTCAATCTAAATATCAGTGACCTTCATACTTACCGTTCCTTATTTGTAAATGGAATAATCAAAGAAAAAGATTTTTCAGTTACTATTCATAGATAGCCTGTTTTCTCTGTCATGTGATCACACAGATTATACAAACAGCATACAAATATCTGGTTTTTTGTTTGTTTTTTTTAACAAAACAACCATACAATCAAAATTTGAGATAGAAGTATGTAAATACATAGCCTGTCTGCACCCTAAGATAACATTTTGAAACTTTTCCAAGTATGGCATTGAAATGCTTCAAAAACCTAACATTTCAGCTCAGGGAACATACATACAGTGCCTGTCATGCCTGTTAGCTGGAATACTTCAAAATTGCCAAGGAAGCATGCAGCCATAACTCTTCAACTGCAGCCTGCTACAGGGAGCAGAAGATGTCTCTCAAGGGAATGAAGAGGTTGTTATGGTCTGGTAGGGGAATGGTGAGGTATAGGGGCAGTAGAGGTTGGGGGTGGGGGAATACAAGTCTTTGGGATCTCTGAACACTGGGATTCCAACCTTCCAGCCCTCATATCCTGAACCTCTTCTTTCTGACTCTTGCCGGGGGAAGGGGTGGAGAGAGACAGGCAGCAAATGGGGCTCAGAGGACATGTCTAGATATCACCCTACAGTGATGTTGTTCCTGCACTGTGCTTTAGTACAGTATAACCTCATGAATCTGGCATGCTCAGGAGCAAGCACCTGCCAGAAATGTGAAAATTCTGGATTTTTGAAACCAAAGTGGCAACTGGTCCTGAAGTGGCAGTGGGGAAATAGCAGCGGCCAGTCCCAGAGCAGAGGCCACATGCAGAGTGGCAACATAGGGCGGTGGATGGTGGTGGCAGCCACTGCATGTAAACTTCCTCCTCCACTGCTCTGGAACCAGCCATTGCTACTCCTTGATGAAGAGCAGTTTTAAAAAACGCTGGATTTTTGATAATTCTGTATTTATGAGGTTACACTGTACTTCAAAAGATGCACAGTTAATTTTAGCTGCTACTTCGCCGTAACAGTGTGCTAAAATGGGGGAGCATGCCACTATGGCAAAGTAGCTGCTGGTGACATGTAAACTCATTTGATCACTATGTTGCTATAGTGCATCATACAGCAACATAGCACATCGCTATGGTGACACAGGGTGACATGTAGACATGCCCAGATAACCTGACTCCAGCAGTGGTGGTAGACATGGTGAATAAACAAGGTTCTGGGCAGGAGGGAGCTCCCCAAGAGCTGGAGGAGTGGCCCAACAGTCAGCAGAGGCCTGTGACCCAGAATGCCTGAAGCACTGGAATGGGAACCAGTTGCTGAGTAATCTGGTAAACTCTATTTTTCTCATGGAAGTGTTGATGGCAAAGTAAAATGAGCATTGCTGGATTATGAAATAGAAATAGCTTCCCTATTTCTGTGCATACATAGTGAAATCAAATGTTCCAGCATAGTACCTCATTTCAAGAAGGATGTTGAAATGTTTCAAAAGACACATACATTTGTATAGCTGGCCTTTTGAAGAATTTCAAAAGCATTTAAAACATTGAATTTGTTACTTCTATATGCACCCTTTGAAAAGAAGATTTAAAAAAATAAACAACATTTGAAGGAAAAATATGAAAAAGTTTAATCTGCAGTTTCTCTAGGAGTAAATACTTCAGTTATCTAAGAATATATTAGTGCAAATAGTTCAATGTAACAGTTCATATATCATTGTGTATGATTTTGGGATGATAAATTAACATGGAGTAAAAATAGCATAATTAATTTGTTTATGTACACAATCAGAAAATAATCATTACCACTAGAGAATATTCATCAGGAAGTATTCGTCAGTGGTTTTAGAAGAATTGGAAGATGCTTCCATGGAAATTTTCATTTCAAGGGGCTGACAATATCTAACTCTCTTAGCCTATAAATCTGCAGGTAAACCCTTCTTAGTTCTGTCAACATCTGAAGTGGACAGATTATCCTATATTGGAATATAGCAGGTGACCCAGTACCTATGGGCAGATTTATTTTTATTTGAATTTTTAGTACATTTCAAAGTATCTAAAACACTGGATTGACCCTATTAAATATACTGTACTAATAAACTACTACAGAGGACACACAATTTCAAAAAGGAAACTCCTTATTGAAATACAATCCTTCCCTCCTGAAATAACCCCATTTCTGTATCCTGTAATAATGCAGGGTATACAGAGATTCCTCCAGTGCCTAGTCATCATACTAAAATAAGGCAGCTGCAATTTCCTTCAGGCACAGTTACCATTCATGCTCTGGTGTTTTCATTATTAATTATCATTCAGCAATTTTATTTGTTGAAATTGAATTTATTTTTCCCCAGAGCACTCTGTCAAAGTTGAACTTTTCCTTTTAATATAATCCAAACAAATTTTCATTTCAAGGCTGTATTTTAATTAGTTTGTTATGTTTTGATGTTAGGTTTGCTTGCCTATTTAAAATATTCCTAAGTATTATTATTACTTTATCCTCCACAAATTATTTTAATTAAAAATATTCTTGTAAACTTGGGGTATAACATTATGGAAACCACTTTTTTAACATTGCATTCATAGAATGCTACAGGGGTATTTGGGACATAATTTAAAATTTTAAATTATTTTTTCCCCACGTGACATCTTCCTAACTCATTTGGTCAAAATACATTATCCTGGTGAAAGCCTGGGCTTTTCTAAATTTAACTGAAGTCATCAAAATACTCAGACAAAAATTCACTTCTGCTCTTGACATCCTCGTATATGGGACTGAATCAAGGGTTATACTATACATCTTTTGCATGGACATGGAAGAAAGTCAATTATTGTTGCAGCTATATAAGATCATTAAAAATGTTGCAACCTAGATTGTGAGATTAGTGTAACAGGAATGTGGAACAAGTTTTTCTATCCCAGCAAAACTTTGGTACCATTTCAAGGATAGTAAAACTTGACTCTTGCTCTTCTCCTTTAGGTAAGGCAGCAATATCTATGGTAAATATCACCTGAGATCTCTGGTTCATTATGCCCCCAGACCAACTTCACTAAGATTTTCATCCTTAAAAGATTTCCAAACAACTGCTATTTTTGTACATCTACACATGTGCTTTAATGCACATTAACCTATTTGAATGTGCATTAAAGTGTCACTATTTAGTTAAAGCACATTACAACAGGCTAATGTGTATTAAGCATCACTTAAAAACCATGCTCTTTAGTAAATGAGCATTAAAACAGACTAACACACATTTTCCTAGTACTAACAGAGGCCACTTTTAAATGTGCTCCGGGGGGTTGTTTGTGTGTGTGGGGGGAAGGGGGATGTTACATCCAGTGATACTATTACAGGTCTTGTACCAGGAATGGAGATTTAGATATAGTTGTTCTTAACTAGCAAATTTATTAAACCCTAACAGTTGTAAATCAAAAAGCCAAAATAACCTTAGCAGTCACAATTCTATTACTGTAGTTAGTCAAAAGCAATGCAACATGCTCACTACCCCAAGGGGTCCCAACAGGAAGGGCACTTTAATTAGAGTGGCTCTGAGAGCCGCTCTAATTAAAGTACCACAACATCTCATGTATCAGTGTCCCTGCACTTCAAAATGGTGGCAGGGACGCTTGAACTAAAGCTCGTTGAATGATTCTTGCATAGTTAAGTTGGGCATGAAGTGGATTGGCAGTCAATGTTACATCTAGAATGGCGAAGATTTCAATGCAGAAGAGAACAAAAGCTCATTCAGATGCTCTTATTGACCCTGCTGAAAGATACGTTTGTTCAAAATTCAGACAACAAGTGAAATACCGAATCTTCTCAAGGAAGAAAAATCTCTCCCATTGTCTGCCCCCCAAAAGATTCTATTCAGAAATATCAGAGCATTGTATTTCAAAACAAGGCATTTCATTTGTGTGTTGACCAAATCTGTGTGCACATACTTACACCCAGAGAGAGATTGTATATACCCGTACACACATTCAAGAAATGCAATGTTCCTTTATGAACTATACATACAATACATATAGTTTATGAACTATACATACACAATGTAAAACATAATGTTCTAATATATCTAGAGAGAAAAATACCATAAGTTTCCCCACCTGAAGACAACTGCCAGATAAAAATAGGATGCACTGAAGCATACCATAGCTGAAATCATCATTCACAGTGGTTTAAAGGATTTTTTATTCAAGAAAAGACATGGTAGCTTATTGTCAAGAGTGTCCTGCAGATATTTAGAAAATAGCTTTATCTAATTCAGCTAGATGTACAGTAAATGGCTATGTTGTAGTTTATTTCTCCTTAGGCCAATAATATCATCATTTTCTCAAATGGATCTCAAATGATTCATCAGGCAGGGGAACACATCTAGAATGCTGTTGCCGTACTTGTCAGCAGCAGCTGTATTTACTGCCAACTTTATCCAAGCAACTTAAGGATTTAGTCTGCTGAATAACATTTGTAGGACACAACATCTATACAAAGTCTTTTTTGGATCCTAATTCATTTACATCTATTGGTCCTTTACAATGAAATGTAAAAAACAAAACAAAACATTATGTTGTCATGACACAGAGAAAAAGACATCTTCCCTTTATGAATGGGCCAAATTTTGTCAGATAGCTTTTTTTTCATCCTCAGTTTGCAATTTTACAGTCACACTTAAACAGATGGTCTCTCAGACTCAGCTGGTTTCTTCAGGATTACAAATAGAAAATTTACTGCTTTTCAGCTGATTTTGTGAGTGTTTACAATTATAAAATAAGAATGCATGTGCCTTATTCAATCCTAATAATCATATAAAGTGCAAAAATGTCAGATTTATTTGCTTGGGAGTGCAAATAAAACACAAGCATGGCAGGTCCAGCATTAGACCAGCTGGAAAGTTCATGGGAAATTAAAAATTACTGAAAATAAAATGAAATAGCACAAACCAGCAAATGTTCTTGTTTCATTTCCTTCCTGGAGTTTAATAGTTAGTAAATCTAAACACACAAGATAAAGCCAAACATAAGAGCATAATTCAAGTAATTCTTAGTGCTCCAAAACTCTTTGGCTGACTTATGGTCAACAAAACAACTCCTAACATTATTTTTCTTTAAAACACATCAGTGTCTCTTGAGCAACATATATTTGATAGTATTTGAAGGTGCCAAAGTGTATATAGATGATACATTAGAGGAGCAGGATCAGAGGCTTCAGGGAGATCTGTAAGGGGCTCAGTCAGCAAGGTAAAAGCTTAGTAGACAAAAGTGCAGATTTAGCATCAGAGAAAATAACATATTTTGGTGAAAAATTAATGGATCAAAGGATACAGATAGATTCCAGCAGTACACAGTCAATTACTAATACGCCATCTCTCTCAGATAAGGAAGGAGTACAACAGTTTCTTGGCACAGTAACCTTTGTGGGGAAGCCTGGACCCAAATTTAGCGGAAAAATGCAGCAACCTAAGAGCTTTATTGCACAAAATAAACAATGGATACGGGGATTTTAGGAACCTAAAACAGTCATTACAAAAGGCTCCAGCACTTAAATTTCATGACAGCAAACATCAGACAAAATTGTCTACAGATGCCTCTGAGAAGGGTTTTGGGGCAGGGTTTGACCACAGGAGATCCTGAAGTCAGAAATACCTGCGTGGAAAAAAAGCAGGGCAGCACAGATGACGGCAGTGCGTGCCACCCAAAACCGGAGCCTGGCCAGCCAGAGCCATGCTTTAGCTGTCAGGCCGGTTCCCAGCTGGAGGAGCGCTGCACCTGCAGCTTCTCCAGCCACCAGAACCCCAGGTAAGGCTGCTGAGGCCAGCACAGTTGATGGCCTCAGACTCCCCTACCCAGGGTAACCTGCCATGTGCCAGAGGGCACATGGCATGGGCATTCCCCAGGTAACAAGGTGTGTGACTGCTTCTTGTTCCTGAGAAACCAAACATCCCTGCTCCTGTGGATGTGGCCTATGAATTCAATTGCTTTGCAAAGGGTTCTGGGTTTACACAGTTTACCTCTAACCCAACATGTCAGCAATCTAATGGACTTGTAGAAAATGGTGTCAAAATAAGTAAAAGGCTTCTAAAAAAGACAGAGGAATCTCACAAATCCTTATCTGGCATTACTAAATTATAGAGCCTCTCCTTTGAAACATGGCTTTCTCCAGCTGAACTCTTATTTAACAGGCAACTTTGAATAAAACTACCTGATTTGGTAATCACTGATAAGAAACAACAAATTGACATAAATGCTTATAAGATCCATGATTAATACAAACAAATGTTTTATTCTGATAGGGTGTCATGAGAACTAGAAACTTTACTTCCCCAAGACAGGGTACATGTGCATGAAGGTAAAACATAGATGCAGGGGCAATTGTCACTCATAAGGTAGCTCCTATATCAGGAGTGTCAAACATATGGCTCTGTGGGATGGATCCAGCCCGCAGAACCATATGATCCAGCCTGTGGTTCACTAGACTGACGGATGGATTGGTGGATTACATGAAGATGGATAAAGATAAGGAGACCATGTGGAAGTATGATCAATGTCTTTCCACAGAAAAATGAAGATAGTGGGTAGATGACATCTGTGATATTGTTATGCAGGTATGTGAAAGAAAATGTGTGTAAGTGTACATATAAGAGAGGAAGAGAGAGCACAAAAGGTAGTTTTGAATTTTTCCTCAGTCCCAATCATATATTGATATCCATTGGAACCCAAAATGACATTGGAGACATGGTTTCCTACTTTATTTCCTTCCCTCATAAAAACCAAAATGCTGTTGCAATCTTCTCCCATGTGTTTCCCAAACAGTTTTCATTCCAGAGTGTTTGCCCATATGCTATAAATGAGTTAGAAGAACTGAAACTATTTAACTTATTTCAAAATAATGTAGTTGTCACAGATAACAAAACATTAATTTACATCCATTAAAGGGTACATACATTTTTCACATTTTTATGCTTAACAATTATTTCTGTCTTTTGAAACGTCAGAGATCTGGGTGCTGTTTCAGAATTGTTATTTCTTTATCATTTGAGCCAAAATCAGTCGCAGGAAAAAATATATGAAGAAATATTATAATTAATCATAGACCATTCATAAGTTTATAGATCCAAAATTCATCACAAAGTAATCTGCATAGTGTCCCTGGGGGTCAGATTTTTCATTTGGATCAATGATTTAGCTGACAGATGCGTAAAATGGCTTGTGGCTAAACTACTCCCTAGTGCCTGCTG